>NC_066580.1:352336152-352546152 GCF_024323335.1 Lathyrus oleraceus
ATTCTGGTGATATTCAAGGTCCCAGACTTTGAAAAGTACAAAGGGAATACTTGCTCGCTAAGCCATCTTGTGATGTATGCCAGGAAAATGTCTACTCAAACTGATAATGAACAGCTGTTGATTCACTATTCCCAAGACAGATTAACTGGAGCTGCCTTGAGGTGGTACATGGGTATGGACAGTGAAAGCATCCATACTTTTAATGAGTTAGGTGAAGCCTTTATCAAGTAGTATAAGTACAACGTGGATACGGCGCATGATAGAGACCAGTTGAGGTCTATTTCTTAGAAGGATAAAGAGACATTCAAAGAATATGCCTAGAGATGGAGAGAATTGGTTGCTCAAATAAGTCCACCTCTTGAAGAGAAGGAAATGACAAAAATCTTGTTGAAGACGTTGAGTTCGTTTTATTACAAACGTATGATTGCAAGTGCCCCCAATGATTTTACCGAAATGTTAAACATGGGGATAAGGCTAGAAGAAGGAGTTCGTGAAAGACGTTTGTCTAAAGAAGAGGCGTCAACTAGCAAGAAGTATGGTGGGAGTTTCTCTAAGAGGAAGGAAGGAGAAGCTAATTTAGTGTCATTGGGGAGGCAGATGAGGCCTCATGTCAGGAAAAGTTCTCAACCCCGTCAACATCAACACCAAGTTTCTTCAGTAATTCCTGTTTTTTCCAACAATTCTAGTAATCAATCAGTTCCAATTCAGCAACAACAACATCAACAACAAGCGCAACAAAGAACCAACTACAACAATAAAAATAATCACCAACAAAATTTTGAGAGGAAGAAGGTCTCCTTTGACCCTATTCCTATGACGTATGCAGAGTTATACCCGTCATTGGTCCTCAAAAATCTCACTCATCCATGAAACCCTACACAAATCCCTGAGCCACTACCATGGTGGTTCAAGCCTGATCTTCATTGTGCTTTTCACCAGGGAGCCCCTGTTCATGATATATAGAATTGTTATCCATTGAAGTATGAAGTTAAAGAGCTTGTGAAGAGTGGTATGGTGTCCTTTGAGGACAGAGCGCCAAATGTGAAAGCCAACCCGTTACCCGCTCATAGTTACGCTTTTGTCAACATGGTGGACGGTTGTCCAGGGAGTTTCAGAGTTTTTGATGTACGACGTATCCGAAGATCTCTGGTGGCGATACATAAGACTTTGTATTTAATCATTGATTGTGAACATGACCATGATGGTTGTGTCATTTGCAGCGTAAACCCTCGTGGGTGTGTGATTGTAAAGAGAGATATCCAGAAGTTGATGGATGAGAATACAATCCAGATTCAACAGTCAGAAGTTGGTGGATGAGAATATAATCCATTTTCCGTGAGTAAGGAGACAAAGATTCCAGTAGTAAATTCGGTTAATGCTCCAACGTGTCAGTCTGGTGAATCCAGGAAATTGAATACTAACGATGATGATAAGGTGTTAAGGTTAATAAAGATAAGTGAATTCAATGTTGTAGAGCAGCTGCTCTAGACACCGTCAAAGATCTCCGTGTTATCCTTGCTAATGAATTCTGAAGCGCATAGAGAAGCTTTGCAGAAAGTGTTGGAACAAGCCTAAGTTGAGCATGACGTTACTGTGGATTAGTTTGACCATATAGTTGCCAACATAACTTCTTGTAACAATTTGAGTTTTTGTGATGAAAAGCTTCATGAGGAAGGCAAAAATCACAACTTAGTGTTACACATTTTGATGAATTGCAAGGAAGAAGCTTTGTCCAATGTTCTAGTTGATACATGATCATCATTAAATGTGTTACCGAAATCAACTCTGTCAAGACTATCTTACCAAGGCGCCCCAATGAGGTACAACGACGTAGTTGTCAAAGTGTTCGACGGTTCTCGTAAAACTGTCATTGGAGAAGTGGACCTTCCGGTTAAGATTGGTCCAAGTGATTTCCATATTACTTTTAAAGTGATGGATATCCACCCGACCTATAGATGTCTCTTGGTAAGGCCATGGATTCACGAATCTTAAGTTGTGACGTCTACTTTACACCAGAAGCTGAAATTTATGAAGAATGGCAAGCTTGTCGTTGTTGGTGGAGAGAAGGCATTATTGGTGAGCCATTTATCATCTTTCACGTATGTTGATGCTGAGAAGGAGGTTGGAACACCGTCCCAAGCCTTATCTAATGTTGATGAATTGAAGAAAGCTGGGGCACCCATGTCTTCTTTGAAAGATGCACAAGAGGCTATTCAAGTTGGCAGTATTGACAAGTGGGGCCATGTTGTGGAAATTGCCGAGAACAAGAACAGAGTTGGGCTAGGATTTCAACCAGGGCCATTCAGCGCCGAAGCCAAAGTTATGCAACCAATTCTCCACAGTGTAGGGTTCAATCATGATAATGATCAACACTCAGCTGCCATTATTGAAGACAGTGGTGATGAAGACGAAGCTTGCGCCAACTTTGTGATGCATGGCCAGATTTGCAACAATTGGGTTGTTGATGATGTTCCTGTTGTCATTCACCATTCTAAGTAATTTGCTTTTATTGTTTTTAAGAAAAATCCTTCTCATATGCCTAAGGGAGAAGTGAACATTGTTGGGCATTTTTATTATTATCATCAATAAAATACAATTTTATTCATCCACATCTATGATGTTTTATTTTACCTTTTGCTTTTTTCTGAAATGGTAATCACAAAAAACATAAATAAATACTAATCTTCCATCTGCATAATATTTGTTTGCACTCCACTTCTCTAATATCAAAATATCAAATCATTATGCAGGTTATTTCTCAAACCCATTAAATACAATGATCCTACTCCCTCTCCAAACTTTGATTTCCCTGTGTTTGAAGCCGAGGAAGTGAATGAAGATGAAGAAATATATGATGAGTTATCCCGTTTACTTGAGCACGAGGAAAAATCCATTCAACCGTTTGATGATGTGAAGGAATTGAATATTAGGTCCCAACTATGTCCAGAAGATAAGAAGGGATTGAACGATCTTTTTAGAGATTATTATGATGTGTTTGCTTGGTACTATAAAGACATGCCTGGTCTGGATTCTGAGATTGTGGAGCATAGCTTGTCTTTGAATCCAGAATGCCCGCTGGTCAAGTAGAAGTTGAGAAGGACTCATCCTGATATGGCAGTGAAGAACAAAGAGGAAGTACATATGCAGATTGCTGATGGTTTTCTTGTTACCTCCGAATATCCGCAATGGGTGACCAATATTGTGCCTATTCCAAAGAAAGATGGAAAAGTCCGCATGTGTGTTGATTATAGAGATTTGAATAAAGCCAGACTGAGAGATGATTTTCCTCTGCCACACATTGATATGCTGGTAGACAATACAGCTAAATTCAAAGTCTTTTTGTTTATGGATGGATTTTCCGGTTATAACCAAATCAAGATGGCACCTGAAGATATGGATAAGACTATATTCATTACACCCTAGGGAACATTCTGTTATAGATTGATGCCTTTCGGTTTAAAGAATGTTGGTGCAACGTACCAGAGAGCTATGACCACTCTTTTTCATGATATGATGCATAAACAGATTGAAGTCTATATTGATGATATGATTGCTAAATCAAGTGATGAAGAAGAACATGTTGAGCATTTGTTGAAGTTATTCCAGTTTTTGAGGAAATATAAACTCTGCTTGAATCCCAATAAATGTACTTTTGGTGTTCGTTCTGGTAAGTTGTTGGGCTTTATTGTCAGTGAGAAGGGTATTGAAGTTGATCCTACCAAGGTCAAAGCAATAGAAGAAATGCCTTCGCCCAAAACTGAGAAGCAAGTTAGAGTTCTTCTTGGTCGCTTGAACTATATCTCAAGGTTTATATCACATATGACTGCCACATGTGCGCCTATATTCAAGCTTCTTCGGAAAGACCAGTCTTGTGATTTGACCGAAGATTGCCAGAAAGATTTTGATAGTATCAAAGAGTATCTATTTGAGCCTCCGATTCTTTCTCTACATGTTGAAGGAAGACCATTGATCATGTATTTGGTTATGCTTGAAGATAGTATGGGTTGTGTTCTTGGTCAGCAAGATGAATCTGGAAAGAAAGAATATGCCATTTACTACCTCACTAAGAAGTTCACCGACTATGAGACTCGGTATTCTATGCTTGAGAAGACATGATGGGCATTGGCTTGGGCTGCTAAGCGTCTACTCTAGTATATGTTGAATCATATTAATTTGTTGATATCCAAAATGAATTCAATCAAGTACATTTTTTAGAAGCCCGCTTTAACTGGGAGGATCGCCCATTGGCAGATGTTGTTATCTGAGTATGACATTGAATACTAATCTGAAAAAGCTATTAAAGGTAGTGTATTGGCTGACCACTTGGCTCACCAACCTATTGAAGATTACCAGTTAGTGCAATAAGTTTTTCCTGATGAAGAGATTTTGTACTTAACAATGAAAGATTGTGATGAACCATTGCTTGAAGAAGGGCCAGAGCCTGGTTCCCGTTGGGGCATGATATTCGATGGAGCTATTAATTCGTATGGTAATGGCATTGGGGCAGTGATTATTACTCCTTAAGGAACTCATTTTCTGTTTACAACTAGATTGACCTTCAACTGTACAAACAATATGGTTGAGCATGAAGCTTGCATTATGGGGCTTGAAGAGGCCATCGATCTCAGAATTAAATATCTTGACGTCTATGGAGATTCAGCTTTGGTTGTGAAATAGATCAAATGTGAAAGGGATACGAATCAACTCGGATTAATACCATATAGAGACTATGCAGGGAGGATTTTAACTTTTTTACAAAGGTTGAGTTTCATCTTATCCCTCGAGATGAAAACCGGATGGCAGATGCTTTTGCAACGTTGGCTTCAATGATTGTGGTAAAATTTTGGAATGAAGTTCCCAATTTGACTGTGATGCGTCTTTATAGGCCAGCTCATGTATTTGTTGTTGAAGAAGCCAAAGATGAAAAGCCTTGGTATTATGATATTAAATGTTTCCTCCAAAGACAAATTTACCCGTCTGTGGCATCTTTGAAAGATAAGAAGATTTTGAGAAGATTAGCTGGCAACTTCTACCTAAATGGTTATGTGCTTTATAAGAGAAATTTAGATATGGTTTTTCTTAAATGTGTGGATAAACACGAAGCAGACTTGTTGATGACTGAAGTCCATGAAGGTTCCTTTGGTACTCATTCCAATGGACATGCTATGGCAAAGAAGATGTTGAGAACAGGTTACTATTGGCTAACAATGGAATCTGACTGTTGCAAATTTGTGAAGAAATGCCACAAGTGTCAAATTTATGCAGATAAGATTCAAGTTCCTCCGACAATGTTGAATGTCATTTCCTCTCCATGGCCCTTCTCCATTTGGGGAATTGACATGATTAGTATGATTGAGCCCAAAGCTTCAAACAGACATCGTTTCATTCTAGTGGCTATTGATTACTTCATAAAGTGGGTTGAAGTCACATTGTATGCAAATGTGACCAAGAAGGTTATGGTCTGATTTATCAAGAATTAGATTATATGTCGTTATGGTGTGCCAAGCAAGATCATTACTGATAATGGATCGAACTTGAACAATAATATGGTGGAAGCTCTTTGTAAAGACTTCAAGATTGCACATCATAATTCTTCTCCCTACAGACCTAAGATGAATGGGGTTGTTGAAGCTACAAATAAGAACATTAAGAAGACTATTCAGAAGATGGTTTTGACATACAAAGATTGGCATGAGATGCTACCATTTGCTTTGCATGGGTATCGTACATCCATCCACACCAACAGGGGCAACCCCTTTCTCTCTTGTTTATGGCATGGAAGTTGTGCTCCCCGTAGAAGTTGAAATCCTATGATTGCGTGTTTTGATGGAAGCCAAGTTGACTGAAGTTGAATTGTGTCAGACCAGATATGACTAGCTAAATTTGATCGAAGAGAAAAGATTGATTGCCATGTGTCATGGTCAATTGTATCAGCAGAGAATGAAGAAAGCAATTGATAAGACGGTCAGGCCTCGTGTGTTTATAGAAGGTGACCTCGTGCTCAAGAAGACTTTATCTTTCAAACTTGATGCTAGGGGAAAATGGACTCCTAATTATGAAGGTCCATATGTTGTTAAGTGAGCCTTTTCAGGTGGTGCATTGATTCTTACAACTATGGATGGTGAAGAGTTCACACGCCCTGTGAATACCGATGCAGTCAAGAAATACTTCGCCTAAAAAAAGAAAAAAACAGCTCGCTAAGTTGAAAACCCAAAAGGGCGGGCTAGGAAAAAATGAGTGTCTCGGTGGATTAAAGACCCGAAAGGACGATCCAGGCAAAAATTAGAGACATAAAACAGAAAATTTATCCCAGTTGGGATGAGAAAAGAATTCATTGATTATATTTTTGTGTTTGACAAGATCTTCAGACTTGTGCCTACGTACCAACATAAAAATGAGGGATCAAAACCTCGTAGTTCGTGGTAAAAATTTCAAATAAGTTGGTGAATTACTTTTAATAAAAGTTTAATAAGAAAAGGCACAAAGGGCCAAAAATTTGAACGGAGTTGTTAGTTCTTTTTGTCTTTTGAAATTTCAAGTCAATATGATTAAGTTTATTTACAAATTTGATTTAAGAAAAGAAGTTCAAATATTCAATGGCATAAGGCCAAAGTTTCTAATTATTAAAGCAAAAGTCTAAGTTCGAAATCACAAGCGAAGAAGTTTTTGAAAAAAGGGGGAGAGATTTTTGAAATTTAAGAAGTGGGAGGAGATGAAGAGACTACCCTTAGCAAATATTAAAAGTTAAGAGTTGAAAATATCTGACCAATGGGATGCAATCTGTAACACCCTTCTAAAATACCCCAAATATTTAATTAAAGTAGCAATACATCAATCAGAGTAATTATGCAATTAAGGGTGTCACACAATCATTTCACACCATTCACCATAATAACTGTCATGCTCTTTTATTAATTCAAAACATAAAGCATTTGCATAATACGCAGCGGATAGAAATCAATTCAATCATGCAAAACATGTAACACATTACATGTAAAATTATTCAACAAGGTAAAACATCCCGTCCCGATGTTACATCTATCAGAGCATGACCCACTAAGGAGACTACACTAGACTCCAAGCACTAGCTTCTACTCAATCACTGCTCGTTACCTGAAAAATAGTTGTAAGGGTGAGTTCCTCAATCGATATAATAAGCATTATAAAATATCATGAAATGCTAAGTAAATAACACGGTAATCACCCTAATCATATCACACATTCAGTAACGGCACATCAACTCAATTATCATACTCAATACCAACACAATTCATACTCATACTCAATGCCAACACAAACACACGTATAATATTGGAATACATCCATTCATATTATACGCCATACATACATTATGCAATGAGACTCCATGCATGCGGTACCGACTATTCGTGAACATATAGTTCAACCTCACCGATCAAATCCAGATACGGCTACCAAGCTCACTAGTCCAACTCATTTGAGACCTAGTGACTCACTCACTAATTCCTCACCATGGGAATTAGCTACCACCCCAAGGGCTATGCTATGCACGCTAATCACCTAGCATGCAAACATCAACAACAATCTACAATGATTTACTCACTAATTCCTCACCATGGGAATTAGCTACCACCATAAAGGCCACAATATGCATGCTAATTCACCTAGCAATGCAACATCATCAACAACAATCCACAATGGACATATGCTCACACTCTAAGCCATAAAACAGTCCATTCACCAACACATGCATAATATATACATTCACAACATTATGCATACTTTCACACATCATCAGCATATTTATCACATAATCATATCATGTCATGCCAATTAATCAATCACAGTATTAGCACACTCTACTAATACCTATACTACTCAAAACAACGGGAAATGATCCCTACTATATTGTTGGAGAATAGCCATCCAAGGCGCAGCGGAATTTAAAAATTTCTCCATTTAGTGATCCTTACGAATGGGCATGATCAGTGATAGAATCGTTACCTCTTGTGGCGATTCAAACCTTTGGTGCAGATCTCTGATAATGATCAAAACCTTTGATACAGATCCACGGGGCGATCACGAACGTTGAACGATGACAACGTCTCTACTCAGTCCACACGAACGGATTCCTTCAATCGCAGTGCTAGCTGTTATGAATGAAGGCTTTGAGTGAGAGAAAGAGGGAAACAAAATTCCAAGTCTCTACTTGAATTTCTGTCTGAGTGGAATGGAGTTACAATGCTTCTACCCAAGGGGTTCTATTTATAGAACCACTTGTGTGGGCTTCAAGCCAAAAAGCCCACTTAAGTGCATTTTGGCCCATATCTCATAATATGCCAAAATCACTTAAGTATTTGGTACCTTACCATATTTCGTCTCCCACTTAAGTGCACCGTACCTTACGGTGTTCCTTAATTATTCTATCTCTCATCAATCCGTCCTTTGTGTGTGACCCTATAGGTTTTCGCGACGTTGGCAATTATATTAAATCACGCATTTAACATAATAAACAGTGAGCGGTATCTAGCAACACATCATTGCTACCCAAGTCACGAAAATGTCATGTGATCTGACAAAACCTCCTGTGATAATAATTATGTGTATAATTACCCCTTTGCCCTTATGTCTATATTGAACACAAGGTATAGACCGTGTCACCCTTGTCCAGTTCAATATTGGGCCCATAGACATTTATCCTGTTACGCAGGATTGGCAAATTCCATCTAGGACACTCATGTCCCTCAGCATGCTTCGTGGAGTACTCATTAACTGCCTTTATGGTCATCCAGTTACGGATGACGTTGGATCAGTAATAAGGCACTCAACTCTACATCTAGGATCCATAGTGGTTTCAGGTCGAAGAGTGGTATACACTATTATCACCATGAGAATAACTTATGACACTTTGCATAACTTTCTATATAGTATTCTCATAGCGGGTCAATCCGGTATGAATATTACTCCTAATATTCATATCTATGTTTAAGACTTGATAACTCTTTATCCATGATCCATGAGATGTGATCATCAATCTACAAACATAATAGTCTTAATGCTTTAATGTTATCCCACTTCACATTAAAGCTCGACTACGGATACTTTAAGAATAGTGCCCTTATGTTTAATGTGTTCTCATGATTAAGTCACACTTAATACATTAAACGGACTATCTATTCTAGGGACTTTATTAATCAACCATAATAAAGAAAATGCCTTTTATAAATAATTCGATACAAGTACCAAAAGTATTGGCCTCTAGGGCTTACACCAACAATCTCCCACTAGCACTAGAGCCAATCTGGCATACCCCGTATGCCCATTGATCTAGTATGGCCATCATGCTTCTGCTGCGCAAGAGGCTTTGTCAGTGGGTCAGCTATATTGTCAAGTGTAGGTACTTTACATATTTTCACATCTCCTCTATCTATTATCTCTCGAATGAGATGATAACGCCTAAGTATGTGTTTGGATCGTTGGTGAGATCTAGGCTCCTTAGCTTGTGCGATAACACCATCATAATAGAGACCAATGGGATCCACAATGCTAGGGACTATGCCAAGTTTATTGATCTAAACAGCTTCCTTTGCTGCACTTAAGGCAGCAATATACTCAGCCTCAGTTGTAGAATCAGCAACTGCATCTTGCGTTGAACTTTTCAAGCTCACAGTGCCACCATTTAAGCAAAACACACAACCAGATTGGAATCATTCATATTAAAGCGTCTCAGCACTTTGTCTATGTACTCTGACTTAGGCCAAGTATTTCATGATCTATCTCTATAGATCCTGATAGGCTGCTTCACCCAGGTCCTTCATAGAAAAGCATTTCCCCAACCAAGACTTTACTTGTTGCAGGGTAGGGATATCGATTCCAATGAGTAATATGTCATCTACATATAATACCAGGAATACGATCATGCTCCCACTAACCTTCTTGTAGACACAAGGCTCATCTTCGTTCTTGATGAATCCATACAGTTTTACTGTTTCATCAAGGCGAAGATTCCATGAGTAGGTCACAGGCTCATCTTGATCCATGAGTAATACATCACCTTGATCAGATATCCATATATCTCAGGTAGGTGACGTATCCTGCCTGACCTACGCTGGTCTTGTTCTACTTGAGCAGGTTGCTCTTACACAACTACTTGTGTTTCCTGCTCTAATTCCTCCATAGGTGTATCGATGCTTTGTGATTCTTGAATTTCTTCCAGTTCTACTTTCCTCCCACTGATTCCTTTGGAAATAAAATCCCTTTCTAGGAAAACTCAAGTTCGAGCGACAAACACTTTGCCCTCAGAAGGATTGTAGAAATAATATCCTCTTGTTTCTTTAGGATACCCCACAAATAAGCATTTGTCAGATTTGGGTTTAAGCTTAGTTGAATTTTGTCGTTTCACATAAACTTCGCAACCCCAAGTCTTCATGTAAGACATATGTGGTCTCTTACCACTCCATATCTCATATGGTGTCTTTTCAACCTTTTGGATGGAACACGGTTAAGTGTGTAAGCTAATGTCAATGGTGTATGTCCTCAAAAGGAGTTTGGAAGATTGGTGTGACTCATCATGGATCGGACCATGTCCAACAGGGTTCGATTTCTTCTCTCATGTACACCCTTCCATTGGGATGTTCCAGGAGGAGTAAGTTGGGATAGGATCCCACACTCTTTCAGATGGTCATCAAACTCTAGGATTAAATACTCATCACTTCGATCTGATCGAAGAGTTTTAATATTCTTAATGTTATTAATAGGCATTTCAAGATCAAGGACATATAGTCCATTGTTCATTTGTGCAGTAGCATAGAATATATCATTCAAATAAATTGAGCAACAATTGTTCTTTATTATAAATGAAAAACCAAACTTGTCCAAACAAGCAATGGAAATAATATTCCTGCTAATTGCAGGTACATAATAACAGTTCTCTAACTGAATTATTAAACCACTAGGTAAAGTCAATACAAAAGTTCCTACGGCTAAAGCAGCAACCTTTGCTCCATAGCCAACTCGTAGGTCGACTTCACCTTTTGCCAAATCTCTACTTCTTTTCAGCCCCTGCACATTTGTATAAATGTGAGAACCGCATCCAGTATCTAATACCCATGATGCAGAAATAGATAAATTAATAACAAAAATACCTGAAGTTGAAGTCTCTACTCCATTCTTCTTATCTTCCAGGTACTTTGGGCAGTTCCTCTTCCAGTGTCCGGTCTTACCGCAATGGAAGCAGGTGCCTTCTTTTGCTATACCTCCACTAGGCTTCAAAGCAGCAGTGGGTCTGGGATTGGCAACTTCCTTGCCCTTCCCCTTATCACTCTGCTTAGTGGGCCTTTTGTTCTGTCTCTTTCCATTTCCGATCATCAGAATGGACTTCCCTTTTGACTTCAGATTCTGCTCGGCAGTTCTTAACATGGCGAGCAGTTCAGGAAGAGATTTGTCCATATCAATCATATTGAAATTTAGGACAAATTGACTGAAACTATCTGGCAACGATTGCAAGATCAAATCAGTTGCAAGTTCCTTTTCGAGGGGAAAACCCAATCTCTCAAGGTTTTCCACATACCCAATCATCTTGAGTACATGGGGACCTACAGGGGCTCCCTCAGCTAACTTGCTTTGAAAAAGGGCTTTTGAAACTTCAAACCTCTCATGCCTTGCTTGCTCTTGATAGAGCAACTTCAGGTGTTCGATCATATCGAACGCTGACATGTTCTCATGTTGCTTTTGCAATTCTGAATTCATGGTAGCCAGCATGAGACACGCAGTTTCATTGGCATCATCGACATGCTTCTTATAAGCATCTCTTTCTGCCTTAGGTGCAGAACTAGGAGGTTCCTCTTCAGGAACAGGTGTCTCCAAGACATACAACTTTTTATCATGTTTGAGGACAATCCTCAGGTTTCGGTGCCAATCCAGAAAATTTGTCCCAGACAATTTTTCCTTATCAAGGATTGATCGCAGGATGTTGTTAGAGGTGTTTGCTGTCATGGTAATCTACACAAGGATTAATGAAAATATAAGTATCATTGACATATTTAATTAGGCCTTTAATTAAACATGCTCCCACTATTTTACTCAAAACAAATGACCCTCATCATCTGATTCGGAAAATCCCGTTGGAAGATTTTCTAGTGGGTCGAGATCCATATTTCACTTCGTTCTAAGTCCGCGTAGGCGGATCACACAAAACTAGGTTATTTTAGGTAGGAACTCCTTCCAATTGTATCTCATACAACTCTCGAAAATTCAGTTGGGTGAATAACTCCTTATTCTAATCCATCATATGGATTATTCCCAACTCTTGCTTCTAAACATATATATAATCTTATTATAATTTGTTTAGTTAAGTTTGACCCATTGTTTTAACAGTTGGATATTACAATTATCCCATCGCACCTTACTAATATATAGATCATGCACCTCGCGTAGGCGAAACCTACATTATCCATTACTAGTCTTGATGAGTGTTAAAACTTGGAAAGCATAAACTTCATATTTAATTTTGAGGGAATTGCAATTTTCTGATCTCACCGACTTGTTTATCATATAAACCGTCTCTCACATGCATCAACATACATACAAACAAAATGAAACAGTTATGGCCCCTAGCGCAATTGTTCTCCCAAGCCAATGAGAGAACCTAAGCTAACCTACGACGATCTAGGCTTCTCCAAGCAAGATCTTCAAGGTTTTCCTCCTTTGGCACTGACTTCTTTGCTTTCTTCATATCATTACATTACATGAAAGAAACTCGTTTTACATACGAGGGAGTGAGATGAGAAAAGAAGTTACATTTTGGAGATTAAGAGAGAGGCACGACACGCAGGTCGTATTTTAAAACCCAAAATCAAACAAAGGAAAACTAAGGCCATAACCGATCACCATAAGGCAATAATAAACACTTTATTATTATTATAATTAATTCCTTTAATTAATTAAAATCAAATTAAATTTCGACGACCGATCATCACATTTTAATGAACAATTCATTTAAAATCGATGTCGCTTTTCGTATCAACACTTGACACTTTTAAAGCACTGAGTTAGCCGAACGGGTGAAAATTTCCTTGCGTTAACCGGTTAACCATATGCGTTAACCGGTTAACACTGTTTGAAAACTTTTAGAAAATTCTTTTTTGCCTTGCGTTAACCGGTTAACCATATGCGTTAACCGGTTAACACTGTTTGAAAAACTCAGAAAACTGAATTTCGTCTTGCGTTAACCGGTTAACCAAAAGCGTTAACCGGTTAACACTGTTTGAAAACTCAAAAAAATTTATTTCGCATTCCGTTAACCGGTTAACCATACGCGTTAACCGGTTAACACTGTTCCAAAAAGTGTTTAGGAAGCACAACTCTTGTGCGTTCAAATCCCAATCGCATAACTCTCTGACAACATAACCCTTGTGCCGTCACTAACCCTAACGCACCAATTTCAGACCGTCAAACACGTCTCGATTGTTAATTCAGTATGATTGATCAACACGTCATTGCTTCACCATACTAATGTCGGATCAAGAAGCAAACGACCATTGATCGCTCAAAGGAAAACAATCATCGAGGTTTTTGAATGAACGAAACAAGAACATTATATCATATATAATGTATTTTGCGTCAGGGTTACATATATCACATATATGTAACTTGATCGATCTCAATTTAATTTATGATTCATTCTGTTTTAATCATATTATTACATAACAAAAACAGAAATCAGATTCATGGTTTCGTAAGTGGCTCTGATACCACTGTTGGAGAATAGCCATCCAAGGCGCAGCGGAATTTAAAAATTTCTCCATTTAGTGGTCCTTACGAATGGGCATGATCAGTGATAGAATCGTTACCTCTTGTGGCGATTCAAACCTTTGGTGCAGATCTCTGATAATGATCAAAACCTTTGATACAGATCCACGGGGCGATCACGAACGTTGAACGATGACAACGTCTCTACTCAGTCCACACGAACGGATTCCTTCAATCGCAGTGCTAGCTGTTATGAATGAAGGCTTTGAGTGAGAGAAAGAGGGAAACAAAATTCCAAGTCTCTACTTGAATTTCTGTCTGAGTGGAATGGAGTTACAATGCTTCTACCCAAGGGGTTCTATTTATAGAACCACTTGTGTGGGCTTCAAGCCAAAAAGCCCACTTAAGTGCATTTTGGCCCATATCTCATAATATGCCAAAATCACTTAAGTATTTGGTACCTTACCATATTTCGTCTCCCACTTAAGTGCACCGTACCTTACGGTGTTCCTTAATTATTCTATCTCTCATCAATCCGTCCTTTGTGTGTGACCCTATAGGTTTTCGCGACGTTGGCAATTATATTAAATCACGCATTTAACATAATAAACAGTGAGCGGTATCTAGCAACACATCATTGCTACCCAAGTCACGAAAATGTCATGTGATCTGACAAAACCTCCTGTGATAATAATTATGTGTATAATTACCCCTTTGCCCTTATGTCTATATTGAACACAAGGTATAGACCGTGTCACCCTTGTCCAGTTCAATATTGGGCCCATAGACATTTATCCTGTTACGCAAGATTGGCAAATTCCATCTAGGACACTCATGTCCCTCAGCATGCTTCGTGGAGTACTCATTAACTGTCTTTATGGTCATCCAGTTACGGATGACGTTGGATCAGTAATAAGGCACTCAACTCTACATCTAGGATCCATAGTGGTTTCAGGTCGAAGAGTGGTATACACTATTATCACCATGAGAATAACTTATGACACTTTGCATAACTTTCTATATAGTATTCTCATAGCGGGTCAATCCGGTATGAATATTACTCCTAATATTCATATCTATGTTTAAGACTTGATAACTCTTTATCCATGATCCATGAGATGTGATCATCAATCTACAAACATAATAGTCTTAATGCTTTAATGTTATCCCACTTCACATTAAAGCTCGACTACGGATACTTTAAGAATAGTGCCCTTATGTTTAATGTGTTCTCATGATTAAGTCACACTTAATACATTAAACGGACTATCTATTCTAGGGACTTTATTAATCAACCATAATAAAGAAAATGCCTTTTATAAATAATTCGATACAAGTACCAAAAGTATTGGCCTCTAGGGCTTACACCAACATATATCGCATGCCGATATAGGCCAACCATGAAATATGTTCACAACATTAAAATATCAATTTTTCCAATTTCCAACAGTGTTAACCGGTTAACGCCCTGGGTTAACCGGTTAACGCAGGACAGAACACGCTTCCTGGCAAAACTTGACAGTGTTAACCGGTTAACGCCCTGGGTTAACCGGTTAACGCAGACAGAACAGCAATTTCTCAGAAATCACAACAGTGTTAACCGGTTAACGCCCTGGGTTAACCGGTTAACGCAAGCAAAACAGCAATACTTCACAATTCCTAACAGTGTTAACCGGTTAACACCCTGGGTTAACCGGTTAACGCAAGACAGAAAGCTGTTCCTGCGCTAACACGAAGCAGAATGCAGAATTCTCCGCATTTTCCGCCGTTGGGGGACTTCCGGACCTCCGATTCCGATTCCGTAAAAAGCTATACGTTCGGGAAAACACCACTCACACCAATACAGATTCAATTACAGCTTTAACACAACTTATCCAACCCAATTTTTCAGCATTCAACATCCCAATTAGGGTCAATTCAACGGTTTATCACTACCCATTACATGTTAACCCATAATACCCATTAAACGACGATAAACCCCCCTTACCTGAGTTAATCCGGCAATCCTTTAGCCTCAAGCTCTTCTCTTCTCCAACCTTCTTCCTCTTGCTCTGCCTCTTTGCCATTTTCCTCTTTTTGAGCCGCTTCTCTGTTTTCACGTGAAAACCCTCTTTACCAAAAATGAAACTCTTTTTCCTTATTTCCAACTTATATATTTTCCAATAATTATTATTCCAATAATAATAATAATAATAATCCAAAAATTCCAATTATTTAATTAAATTAATAAATATAATATTAACTTGAATTAAATAATTATCTTATTTTTTTATCGGGGTGTTACACAATCCAACAGACAAGAATGTCATATAGAAACCCATTTTCCTTTGGACATTTATCAAACAATAATCATTAAGCAATGAGCAACATCTCGACATCATGAAGATCAAGGCATCAAATAAAGATAGCCACATCCAAGCAAGCAAATTCCAATAGCTAGCAGTCTTCATTATCTTCCCATGTATCAGATGAAACATTCCTTGATCAACTCAGAGCAAAGCATCAGACACAAGATAACAATCAAGCACAAAGACAGAGTAGGAGATGAATTCAAACAAATCCCAAAGCTTGTATCAGATGAAGGCACACTTCACACCAGCTCAGTCTCAGAATGTTGGCATTGGCCAAGTCCTTTTTGCACAGGGAATGTTGCCTAATCCTAAGTCCAAAAGTTCAAATCAAGTTCAACAGTCCACCATATGTTTTTTAGGGTTTTTGTTTTTATTAAGTATTTTAAGGTCCTAAGACCACAAGCAAAACCAAAACACACAAACGATATATACAATCACAAGATATGGCTCAAATGAGCAAAGTGAAAATGACATAAACATAAACAAGTTAAATGAAATGTAAATGGCAATGAATGATAAATGACTGAAATTTAAATTGCATAAAGTAAATGACTTGAAACTAAAGAAATATTAACAAGAGTTAGTCAAATGTTAGTTGTAAGTAAGTCAAGTCTTAGGGGTGATTTTTAATTGATTAAGTCATTCTTTGGAGAACACTCAACCATTCATTCACAAGTATGAATCCTTAAACCAAGACATCTTCCATGAGAAGGACTCCAACTTGGATAATTCAACAAGTATGCCAATAGCTCCCATGAAAGGAAAAAAGGTTAAGTCTACACATAATGCCTACTAGAATGTTATGCCTTGAGGGTCAAATTTAGCTCTATGTTAAGCAATTATAATTGGACTTATGTAGAAGTCACAACTATCTGAGGTCGGGCAATAAAAAATTAGGTGTTAATGCATGTTATAGATTTGGTATGAAGAACCAAACTCCTAAAACATACCACACACTAAAACAAAATATCAAAAGGGAGGGACTTATCTCAGTCATACTTGTATTGGTTCATTTGACACAAGGTCATTGATGAACCAATTAGCCTTTAGATATTAGAGATTTCATTGGTCAAATGAGGGAATGGGAAAGAATAGGGATGAAGATGAAGAGGGAGGGGAAGATAGAAACACAAATTGACCAAGGGAGGATTTTCATCAAATCAAAACCATTCATTCATTTTGGGAGACGAAATGTACATTTCATTAATCCCCTAAATTTAATGGGTTTGATCCAACAAAACTCAAATCAACCTTGACCAAGGCCCAAACAGAAAATCAAACATCACAAGACCATAAAAATGGCTCAACAAATTTTTTAAATATTTAATCAATTAAAAATCAATTTAAAAATGAATTAAAATGCATTTTCATTTGGTCAAAACCTAAAATCCCTTCAAAACACCAAATAAATGGCCAAGGGATCCATCCTAGATCAAACAAGGTCAAAGGATCTTAGACAAAAAAATTCACTATATTTAAAAAGTCAGAAGTATTTTTAAACAATTAAAAATATGCACAAAACATTTAATTCATGAAAAATATCAAAATTAATCCAAAAAATAATTTTAATTCAGAATATGGAAGAGAAAATAATTTAAATATTTTTGGTGAAAGTCCCATATTTTTTGGATAAAAAATGAAATTTCTATGAATTAAACAAAATAAAGCAATTAAATGAAAAAATCATAAATTAAAAAGAAATTGAAAAAAAATGACGGCCATCAGATCTCCCTCATTAATTGAGGTGGCAGATGTGATGGCCACACGCGTGCTATCCATGGTGGACTTAAGTCAAAGCAATGCACGCCTGGTAATTTAAAGGAATGGCTCAAATTAAAACATTCAAACATGAACAAATGGCCAGGAGGCATTTTAACACACCACCGGAACTAGGGCTCCAGTCATCTTCTCCGGTAAACCTCACCAGACTGGTCCACCTTCATCTCAATGGAAAATGAAAACAAAGGACACTAATTCAAAGAAAAAATGCTCAGGAGCTCGAATATGGCCTCAATTTTCTCCAATTCCAAGTATATCAAAAGATACAGGGATGTAAATTTTGAGGATCATGAATTGAGTTGCTTCAATTTGACCTCAAAGCAACTCAATCTTGTTGCCTACATTGGTAGGACTTCAGCCAACCAAAAATCAAAGAGAATGGTGAATAATTGAGAGAGAATCGAAAAGATGAAGTTTCTGAAAAATCACCTTCGAGAGAGCTTGAATCTTGCTTGATCTTGCTTCCATTTGGCCTTGGCTTGACTTCAGATGCTTGCAGGAAGTGAATTGGATCAAGGAAAGGCTTGGATTTTTGTATTTTCAACTTCAAAACAGAAGTGAAATTGAAACTCGATTTTTAATTGAAAACCTTCAAGTCTATACTCTAATGGTGAGGGTTATGGTTACAGGATCAAAGTTTGGGCAAGGTCCCCCAATTCTGAGCAAGAAAGGTTGTATTTATAGGCAATGCATTTGATTTCCACACACTTCCATCAAAATGCCAAAAATAGCAATTCTCACTTGCATGGATGCACGGGCGTGTGATAGGCCCATGAAATGATGTCAAATGGTCCAAAATTGATCATGATCAATGTTGAAAGTGTGTCATGAAGTCATGCAATTGGAATTGGTAAATGGTAATGAGATTCATCCAAATGGAACCTTGAAGAAAAGCCATGCGAAAGTCATTCTATCCTTGGCCAAATGAGGTGATTTTGGACTTTTTGGAAAGGTGGGATCAAGGGGAACAACTTTAATGTTGAACACTTTTCCATTTGAAGGTTGGATCATGATGAAGTTTGAGGTGGAAGTTTGGAAAATCAAACATATTTGAAATTTTTCTAAGTACCAAGTCAAATGTTCACTTCTTCCACCTTAAATAACTTTTGCTATGGGCTTCAAATGGAAAATGCTCCTTCATCAAAGTTCTATATATTTAAAACCTATTGAATTTGGTTACAAATTTGACCTCTTTTGGATTTGGCATGAAGGAGTTATGCATTTTAGAAGTTGAGGAAAACCTCTTGTTCAATGGTAATGGCCCAAAATGACCTATAATGTTTCCTCTTGGCACATGCCCTTGAAAGTTGAATTTGAAGTTCCTCAAAGAATAGAAGTTGGAAATTACATCTTGAAAGTGATCATGAAAATTGGATGGCCTTCATATCATAAAAATTGAGCAAGTTATGGTCCTTGTAAGTTGTCCTCCTCACTAGGGTTCTAACAAAATGACCTCTAATATTTCATCATAAACAATGAATTTCCAAGAAACATAGCTCTTAACCTCTGTTGCACCCCAAAATTTGCCCTCTATTTTTAACTCTAACCAATTTTTTGTTTCACATTCATTTGCATCATCTTCATAGCATAACATTTTTTTTCTGTCTTAATATTAGCCGGAATAATTTCTCGGAATTTACAAACAGACTGGTCAAATTAACTTTTTCACTGTGCCTAAAATTAGTCAACGAAAAAATGTCAAGTTTAAGTTTGCAAATGTCGGTAACATTAATCTGCGGTTCACGTGGTTTAATTTGACATGCTAAAAATATTTTTACGACTATTTTTGGTCATATGTTGATCAGTCTGAGCAGTTTAAACGGTCATAATTTTTATTTCAAAATCCGACCAAACGCTGTATTTTTCCGAGTCATATTTCGCGCTGATTATTTTGACGTGTTCATTTTATTTTTTCGAGCATTTTGGTGCCCGACTTTTATTTTTTTGAGTCTATTTATTTTTATATTGGGTCTAGAATAAATAAATAGGTTAATTAGTTTTTATTTTAATTCTAACTATTTTAATTATTTAACTTTATTCAGTTTTTAATTTAATATTGGGTTTCAAAATAAACTTAGGCCCATTATCATTAACCTAATTTGTTCCTATATATATTTACTAGCATGACTGATAGAGAGATGCCAGAAGACAGAACAAAAAAGAGAAACTGAGAGTGGCTGATCTATACTATCGTACACACAGTTTGATAATAGTTTATATATGATATATACTTTATCTATTTTGTTGATATATTTGTTATTGTGTTTCAAATACATGTTCATATATGTAACTAGTGTGTTAAATATATATATATTTCTATTTTATGTTATAATTTGATTATGTTTTCGGATCGGATCGTGTCAATACGCCGTTTTCACATATACGTGTATGAGGCGTGACATTTGTGTTATCCGATCCAGTTGCGATGATCGCAATTTTGCGCTAGCAACGCCGTTGTTTTTTTTTTAATTCATATTTTTTTTTATATACATATATTTAGATCTGCACATTTTTTTCATAACTAACTACCCTGATTTCTCCTAAACCCTGACAATTTCGCCACAAATTTTAAATTTCAAACCTAAAACTTTAACAGTGTTGTTTCCTCTAAACCATAAACCTTTTCTTAAACCTTAACAAACTTTATTATTATTTCCTATTTTCGCTCATATTTATGTTATTCATACACTGTAACTGCTTCGCCCTTGTAATATTTTAAGTTTTAACTTGTAATATTTTCAGTTTTACTTTTCGCCATCTTTATTATGTAACTGCACCAAAGCATTGTAATAATTAGGATTTTATTTTCTGCCATTTATTTTCTGCCATTTTATTTTTCTGCCATTTATTTTTCTGCCATTTAAATTCCTGCCATTGATCCTATATTAACTGCGTGGTTTAGTAATGTAGGGCGTGAAAACCTACTAAATTAATTATTTAATATTTTTCTATAACCTTTATATTTTTTTTGTAAATAAATAATAAATACTAACTATTTTAATAACTTTTTTTTATTACTTACTTATAATAATAAATCCTTATATATTTTGTAAATAAAATCTAATTGACTATTTTTCTAATTGAATAATAATAATAAACCTATTAATCTAATAATTTGATATTTTCTATAATCTTTATTTATTTTGTAAATAACTAACTTAATATTTTTCATATAACTCTTTTATTTTATAAGTTGTACATTAATGTATTTTAAATTCTTTTATTATTACTAATTTATTTTAAACTCATATTTTTCTAATAACTTCTAAAAAATCTAACTTGTTTAACCTAAAATAATTTCTTTTAAAATTCTAACCTTTTTATTATCACTTTATTATTATTGTTATTTTATTATTGCTTTATTATCATTGTTTATTTATTATTTTATTATTATTTGCTTTTATCTATTCTATTTTTGCTTCATTATTTTCCTTATTTTAATTTTGTTTTATTTATAATATTAGGAACAAATGTATAGGTTGTAAATTTATTCTTTCTCGCCCGATTATTATGTATCTGTCCCATAGCCATGTAATAGTTTAGGAATTTATTTTTCTTGCTTTTATTTTTGTAAATATTTATTGCGTGGTTAGTAATTTAGGGAGTGCAAAAAACTAACTGTAAATAATTGAACTTAGAAAATTAAATTCAAGACAAATATCTGAAAAATAACACTCACACACGTAAGTCGATCTTTGATCGCCATCTGTACTTCCTAGGGTATTCCTCTTGGTTGCCTTCTTTAAATGGTCAAGTCCCTCGAAAAAAGGGGTGTCTTAAGCAAAGTCCCTTCAAACAGAAAAATCATCAAGTCCCTATAAACTTAAAAGATCAAGTCCCTACGAGGTTGCCTACGATATAATGATCTTGTCCCTTCGGTAAATATGATGATAGTCCCTACGAGTTGCTAAAGACACCCCTTATGTTGCCTTCATTGACCATACGATGACCCTACGCCCGTCCCTTAAACACATCCAAGGTAATGACTACCTATTCCTTAATAATAGGGACAGTCTTACCATTGAAAGAATATACGAGAACACGAAAGACTTAATCTAGGGTAGGTATCTCATAGTTACTTGCTCAAACTTTTCGAAATTACTTTTACACCTCACAATTTCTAAACTAGGTTTTGTATACACCCATACGAGGGCCATTACAAAGTACTTAAAGAAATTTTTCAAATCACACACTACACTCTTGCAAACAAACAAAGTGAGCTAAGTAACTAAGAGCCCATGGATAACCATGGATATAAAGGGTGCTAATACCTTCCCTTTGTATAACCTATCCCCCGAACTCAAAATCTTTTTAAGGTCTTTCCTGTTCTTTTATGTCCTTTCCTTTTGGATAAAATAAAAGTCGGTGGCGACTCTTGCTATCCGCAACATTTAACTAAAGTCAGTTCTCCCACCGTGTTACAGAACTGGCGACTCTGCTGGGGATTTAATAAAAGAGGGGTACCCTTAGGAATTAGATCACTTTAAAATTGTTAGCCTTGTTTGCTTTATACTTATCTGTTGGGTGCTCTTATGTGTGAAAGACCCTAAGCCGGATCTAGTGTACCTTAGGTAAATGGCAATAGACCAAGGAAACTGTACGGCGTATATCGATATGGTTGATCTGGTGGCCATAGTTAGTGTGACTTCTTGGTTGGTGCTTATGTTCCTTAAGCAAGTTGAGGATAATATGAGGCTGCCATATGTTATCAATACACTAACTGACTTTTAGAACCCTAGTCATCCCATCTTGGCCTTTAGAAAGTAGTGAGATAACCGGCTTTGGTGAAGACTGAAGTTGGTTGATACTCGATACTACACTCATTGAGATCCTAAACCTGGAGGGTTTTGGTTGGCAAGTAAGTTGCCTACTGAACAACCACCCTTGTGAAGGATCAATGATTGTGAGATACCTTAGAACCTGGTTACTTTTGTAGGACAGGATGAATCAACTAAACTTCAGGGGAGGGTACTTACCTTTAAACCTCATGCAAGCCTTCAAACCTAGGGCTATTGTGTGACTTGTTTGTGTGTGCCACATGTTTGTGATTGAGCATAACATCATAGCATCATCATGCATCATAAGCATAGCATTTTCACTAACCATTTCAAGGACCAAAGGATTTATCTTTGTTCTTTGTTGCAGGTCATGGCTGCTGCTCGTAGGAATACTATCCGGATCAACTTTGTAGGAATACCTCCTAAGCTTAAGGAATTGGTCTCTCAAGTTTCTGAAAACTCCCAGTTCATCAAGAGGCATGGTCACCTACTGGATCTAGTCACTTCAGGGTTCAATGAAGACATGATGAGTGTCCTGTTTCAGTTCTTTGACCCTAAACATCATTGCTTCACATTTCCCGACTATCAGCTGGTTCCTACAATGGAAGAGTTCTCCAAGCTTCTGGGTATACCTATTCTTGATCAGAAACCCTTCACAGGCTTGGAAAAAGAGCCTAAACCTGAAGTCATTGCTGCAGCCTTACATTTAAAGAAATCAGACATTGTCCTAGAAACAAGAAGTGGAGTTAAGGGTATTCTTGCTAAGGTATTGATGGAGAAAGCTATGAGTTATGATGCTTTTGAGGAGATCTTAGCCCTATCGATTTATGGCTTAGTACTGTTCCCCAATCCAGACCAGTTCATAGACGTACACGCCATCAACATATTTCTGACTCGCAATCCAGTGCCTACATTACTTGGAGACATCTTACACTCTCTTCATACCCGTACTACGAAGGCACGAGGAACTCTGATGTGTTGCATACCTCTATTATCTAGGTGGTTTATTTCTCACCTTCCTCGATCAGTGATGAAGAATGAACAAGGGTTCAGGTGGTCCAAGAGGATTATGTCACTTTCTCATTCAGATATTCATTGGTGCTCTAGATCTATGGAGAATGTTACCATCATTGACTGTTGTGGGGAGTTCCCTAATGTGCCACTCCTTGGCATAAGAGGGGGCATTACCTACAACCCTTCTTTAGCTCTACGTCAGTTTGGTTACGCTCGGACTGATGGTCCTCATGACATGCTTATTCAGGGTATTGTGTTCGACTACGACAACGATCTTCAA
This sequence comes from Lathyrus oleraceus, assembly GCF_024323335.1. Classification (NCBI taxonomy): domain Eukaryota; kingdom Viridiplantae; phylum Streptophyta; class Magnoliopsida; order Fabales; family Fabaceae; genus Lathyrus; species Lathyrus oleraceus. The sequence goes on from NC_066580.1 coordinate 352,360,083, forward strand.
GGTTACTGTCAAAGGTTCATACGAGCATGGGGTAAAGTGAACAAGGTTGACAGCAAGACTCTGGAACCCAAGTACACTATTCCTATGGAACCATATCTCAGATGGGTACGATCTCGTGCTCAGACTCTTATGATGCCATATCCTGCTATCTTGCCAGTTACCATGGAGCATTTTGCTGAAGGAGATACTTCTTACATAATTCTTCATCCAGACATGCCCACTGACATGGAAGAGTTACAGAGGTCCTGGATCCAGTTGAAGGAGCAAAGAGATACTTTTGAGACTCATTACAAGGCAAGTCAGGAAAGAATCTTGGAGCTAACAAAACAACTTCACGAGGAGCGGAATCTCAACTCATACCTCAACACAAAGAGGAAACGTCCATGGGAGACTTAAAACCCCATTTTTTGTATTCATTTCATTTTTATTGTAAGCCCAAGGGGAAAACAAGTTTATTACTAATAAAAGTTTACTTTTTGGTGGTTTAAACAAATTTAAATCCTACGGTCCTTGAAAACATTGCATAAGCATCTACATACCATATTATTGCATCACAGATTTCTTATGAACAGGTATCTTATCTTCTCGCTGTTTATCTCAGCAGAAATGGCTCTTGAACAGACTGTCAAAGATCTCCAGGCTCAGAATGCACAATTCCAAGAGTTGATTCTGAATTTGTCCAAGGGGCAAGATGAGTTGAAGACATTGCTGGCTAAGAAGAAGAAGAAGACTAGAAGATCAGGAGGCCTTATCAATCTGGGAAGAAGATTCAGAGGCCTTATCAAGACAAAGGAACAGGTTGATGATCATGAGTCTGAAAATTCTGAGAAAGAGGGAGGTAGTCCCCATGATACTGTGGGAGATTCTGATTCTGAAGCAAATTATTATCATGATCCTAATGAAGATAAGTACAAGATGCTGGTGGATAGAATGAATGTTATGGAGTTACAAAAATCTTCTGGGCTGGATTTTGAAGATCTGAGTTTAATATCTGGAGTGGTTATACCTATTGGTTTCAAGGTTCCTGCTTTTGTGGTGTATGATGGTGTCTCATGTCCCAAGCTGCATTTAAGATCCTATGTCCGGAGGATTCAACCACATACTGCTGATAAGAAGTTATGGATTCATTTCTTCCAAGAGAGCTTGTCTGGAGCTCAATTGGAATGGTACTATCAATTGGAGAGTGTCAATGTCCGTGATTGGAATGATCTTGCTGAGGCCTTCTACAGGCAATACCAATACAATGCTGATTTAGCACCTACTCGCATGCAGCTACAAAGCATGTCAATGGGTGCTAAGGAGAATTTCAAGGAGTATGCCCAGAAATGGAGAGACCTGGCTGGCAGAGTTCAACCTCCTCTGACTGACAGGGAGCTAGTGGATATGTTTATGAGTACGCTGAATAGTCCTTTCTATAGTCACCTCATTGGAAGCTCATCATCTGGTTTCACTGAGCTGATAATGACTGGAGAGCGTGTGGAAAGTGGCATAAGAAGTGGTAAGATACAGGTGGGTGCCTCTTGTCGCGTTACGCGAAAAACCGGCGGGAAACAAGAACAACAGAGCCACCACCGTGCGTTATTTATCCCAAAAGGGGAAAAAGAAACGCTCAGAGTAAACCTGGAAAAAGCATGGTCTCGCGACCAAAGAGAATGGGATCGGGAGTCGGTTATGCGAAGGGAAGGTATTAGCACCCCTACGCATCCGTCGTACTCGACGGGATCCACGCACAATAGAAAGGAAAATGGTTGCTAAAACACTGCTCAAACACACACACACTGGCTAAAAGAGACACAAGAAGACTGACTGAGACTGACTCGGCAGGATATCGCATCCTGGGCCTACTTAGTCTATCAGGCATAGACATCAGAGTCGAAGTAGTTCGCACTGGGGAAACGACACATGCTCGCTAAGATATCGCATCCTATGCATACGTATCTCCTTTGGACGAAGGAGAATCAGAGCATTCGTAGCTCGGCTGACACGCACACAAACAAACACAGGCAAAGGCAAACGTGGAGCCCGAATGCCAATTACTGGACTTACATCAGCATCCGAACCAAAACACACCCACACTGGAACCCGAATGCCACTCGATGGTCTTACATCAGCTTCCAAGCACACAACAACACAACAAGTTAATAGGGAGTCGGGGACTCGAGCCTATAACTGTCAAGCACACACTCAAACAAACAGACAACAAATTGCTAAGGAGTCAGGCACTCGAGCCTAGCAACTGTCAAACAACACAAAGAAAAAAAAAGGTGCCCGGAGAGATCAGCTCATCTCCTGCCTACGTACCTCATCTGGTATGAGGATCAGGGCGACGTAGTTCCCCTACGCAGGGATAAAGGACTAACCTAACCAGATAACAGAGGGAGACACAACACTAGGGAGACTACGACTCGAGCCTAGATGTTATCATGCAAAATCATCCCTAAGTTAAGGTTTCTAGCTAACTGGCACAGGGAGCCAGCCTATCCTAAACATGACTTGCACAGGAAGCAAGCCACACACACACTTAACTTGCACAGGAAGCAAGCCAAGCAAAACCTAACTTGCACAGGAAGCAAGTCTAAACTAACCCTAACTTGCACAGGAAGCAAGTCAAACAAACACAATCACAGGTAGCACACACTATACACAAGCAAGGGGCTCAAACAAGGCTAGGTTTTAGTCGAGGGGTCATATCAACCTCAACAAACAAACCTCTGGAATTGGGTAGATGTTGCTCTTAACCTTGCCATTGAGGGGCTAAGGTGAAGCAGATGAAAGGAGATGAGGGGTGTGCCTCATTGCTCTTATCCCTGGCCAGGGAGAGCATTTGAATATCAGAAGGTGTGGGAGTTCAGAAAGAGGGAACTCTTTCCACAAGTTAGACTCTATAGATCTTGGGCTTTTACTCACTATGCATCAACACAGGTAGTGTGAGCAAGGTGAGTGACACACAGACTAGCAGGGGATAGATTGCTTATCCCTTGGGTTCTGCCAATTGCCTCTTCGCTTAGGAGGTCTTTGAATATGTACAGGGACAAAATTTAAACACCCACAAACATTGCCTCTTAAGGAGGACTTCAGACAGTTGCCTGGCCAAGTAACAGGCCAGGTCTTCCAGACTACATGAAGATTAGGAATATACCTCAATGCAAATTGCTTATACAAGCAAAGCAAAGCAAAAGTTCACAAGGAACTGAGCAACTAAAAGCACCTGAAATAGTCAAGCAAACATTAGTATGCAACTTCAAAACAAAGCAAAAGGAAACAGACATCAACAGTTAATCATAAGCAAGTGAATGTGCAAGGCACAAGGCTCAAGGCATGTGAGCCAAGCCACCTACAAAACAAACAAGTTAATCAAAGATATTCAAGCAAGCTCAATCAAAAAGAATTGGTCTCATTGGTCATTTGTTGGTCAACCTGAAAACATGAGCTCAAAGGTGAGTAACAGGACCACTAGGGCAAGCCTAGGGTCAAAAGAGAATGAAAAAGTTAAAACAGCAAAGGGCAAGTATCCAAAATCATGTTCAAACAATCAAGAAACAAAACCAATTGGGTTCACATTCATATCAATCATCATCATCATTTCATGAACAAATTAGGTCAAAACATGGCATTTAGAAGCTCATAGAAGTCAACAGCAAAACTTGAATCAAAAGCAATTTCAAACATTTCCAAAAATCACCAAATAAATCATGATCAATCACAACCCACAGCATGGTAAGCATGTCAAATTTCATCTCATTTGGACAAGTAGAAGGTGGTCAATGAAAATCAGAAAGGCAAGGCAATTTTGAACATGCTCAAAGAAGTCAAACAAACATGCATCAACTTGAAAAATTCATAAATCAGTGATAGCATATGAGAAATGAATGGGACTAAAACCATGGCAAAGCTTAAGATGTCTACTAATCACATGTAAAATTTCATGTCCATCTAATAAAGTATGAGAATTTCACAAATGAAATGGGAACAAGTGTCACAAAAAGTCAACATAAGACCAAGCAGGGGACAAAAATCTCAATCAATTGGAAAATGCCATAATCAAATCCACAAAAAATCACATGTAAACTAGACATACTCAAGCTCAATCATGCAAAAAATCAATCCATTTTGAGGTCAAGAAGCATAGCTATGAAAATCAACAAGTTGCACATCAATGGTGTGACACAAATTGTCACACCCTACTTCAAAAAATCACAACTCCATGAACAGAAATGAGAAATTCAAAAAATTTATACCAAAATCACCATGGATGTGTCTAGTTTGTGTACAAAAATTTCCAAGGTCAAAGGAAAAAGCATGACTATTTCACAAAGGTTTTGGTAAAAGGTACAAAATATTCATACATGTCACAAACCCTAATGCCAAATAAAATCCAACCATCCAAAAATTCTGGAAAAAATATGACAAAATAATAGAGATCATGATGAAGACAATGCAAAAATTCCCATGAGATTTGGATTTAAAATGGATGAGTTATGATTTTTACAAGTTGGTGTATCAAAAATGAAATTAAAATGAGAAACAACATGGTCTAATAGGTCAAAGGGCACGCTGGATGGCAATTTTGCAATTATCAGGATCACTAATCAAAACGATGCGTTTTGGGCCATGAAATGAAATAATTCTATTGGTCAGTGAATGAACAGGGCCATGCAGCACGTGAAAGGGAAAAATCTGGGAAAATCATGAACACCTAGGGTTTGTACAGCAACATTCATCTTCTTCCAATTTCGTGAAAAAAATTTGAACCCAGAAACATAAATTGAAAGTATCATTCGAACCAGCAAGCATCACACATTACAAATCCATCATCCATTTTCATTAAAACAGGCCAGGCATTAAGAATCGAGTAAAAACATATTTCAAACATCCAACTTAAAACCTAGATTTCTCTCAGAATAGTTAACCATTTTTGGTGATTCAAGTTCCCACATGACCAGCACATCAAGACCTAACTAAAGCATGTTGTAGTTTGGCAAATGGAGGAGATCGAAACTTACTTGATTCTGAAGAACAGTTAAGATGCAGTGATGATTTGGCTCCAAAAGTCTGAAACAGTTGCTCCACGAGCTTCCTGAAGCTGAATGGTTGAAGGTTTCGAGCTCAAGAATGCTTGGTTTGGTCCATGCTTAGAACTGCCATGTGTGAAGCTTGAAGAAAACAGTTGAGAGAATGCTGCTACAGTTGGTGTTTGATGTTTGGAATCAGCTCAAAGATGATGAGAGATGATGTAGCAAGCAAAGATAGCTCGAGTTCTCTTTGAATTTTTCAGCAAAAAAGTTCAAAAATGAAAATGAGATGTTTTGAGAGAGAGTTTTCTGTGTATTCAGAGGCTGCTAGGGTTTCCAAATGACAGAAAAATGAGTTTATATCTTCTGTTTTAAGTTGGCTTAATTGGATGCTAAACATGATTTAGTTTAATGAAGCAATTTGCTAAATGGCCACTTTTATTCAAATGGTGAGGTGTAATGGCAAGAGCACGAAAATGGGCTTGTAACACAACCAATTTAATATGTCTGAACATATTTGAATGGCAAAGTGGATTAAAAATGGTTAAATCAAAAGTTCATAATTTCACTTCACTTAAAAATAATTCAAGTGAGTCAAAAAAGGCCATTTTGATCCATGAGGTTTTGGTGCATGAGGGTTACATTTTTGGAAAGAGGAGGTCAAATGTGACTTGTTGGAAAAAACCTCACCAAATTTGGCCAAATGGTTTGAGAGATATGGCCTTTTGAAGTTCAAGAATTTTTGAAAATGAATTGATCATATCTTGCAAACCATACATGGGAATTGAGAGTTCTTGGACTTTTTGGAAATGGGAGAACAAGATCTTCAACTTTCATGTTGGGCAAAAATTCATTTGAAGCTTGTATCATGATGTAAGTTTGGGATCAAGAAGTTTCCATTTTTGGCAGTTAAAATTACAGGTCCAGTTTCTATTTTTGGAAATTTCTGATTTGGCTTCAAATTCTTCAATGATGATGTTTGCCATGATATATGAGGCCTATTTGGACATGAATAAGCTCTCTCAAACCAAATCCATCCATCAAAACCATAAAATCAAGCCCAGTTGACCAAGTTTGACTTTTTAGGGTTTCTGACTGATTGTGCATTGACTGATGGCTTCTGAGCATCCAATCCTTGACCAAAACACTTCAAATGGATCCCCAAGTCATGTGAACATGTTGGACCAACCCTAGGGCCTTGGCTCAATGAGAATTGTGCTTGCTTGCTTGATTGACTGACCTCCTGATCAGTTTGACCTAATTCTCCTGATGATCTTGCACTTGGGCAAAAGGGACAATGCAATGCTATGCAGTGGACCATGTTATGCTATGACCTAATATGAGAATGTATGTACAATGATAGGTGCAAATTTGAGGTGCTACAGCTGCCCCTATTCAATCAGCTGGGAACCCGAACGGATGATAGCAACGGCTGTCAGACTTTCAGGGTAAACAGGGATTGAATACCAAAGAACCGTAGAAATTTGCACCGACTGGATATAATACAAGGAGAACCATGTCATTTACCGATGACAGCTGCATGACAACTTCAGAAAAGCAAAACCATTTACCGATGGTTAGAAACTGGAAACTTGATATTTACCGATATCAACTTCAGCAAGACCATTTACCGATGGTTGCTGGGAAATAATTTGATGTAGAAAGGAAGCAAGACCATTTACCGATGGTGGCTTCAAAGCAACTTGATATTTACCGATATCAACTTCAACAAGGCCATTTACCGATGGTTGCTGGGAAATAATTTGATGTAGAAAGGAAGCAAGACCATTTACCGATGGTGGCTTCAAAACAACTTGATATTTACCGATATCAACTTCAACAAGGCCATTTACCGATGGCTGCTGCAACCGAGAATTCGATATTTACCGATATCGAAGAAAAACTGGGCCATTTACCGATGGCATCTCTGCTTGGGGAGGAACAAAATCTTTGTGGTGGAACCAGACGAGACGTTTACCGACGATTTCTGGGGATTTTTGATTTTATTAACAAGAGAACAAAGAATGACCAGACATTTACCGATGACTGGGATGAGACTCGATGTTTACCGACATCGAAAGATGATGTTTACCGACATCCAAAAATGACCAGATATTTACTGATGACTGGGGGTGAGACTCGATGTTTACCGACATCAAAAGATGATGTTTACCGACATCAAAAAAATGACCAGACATTTACCGATGACTGGGGATGAGGAATTTACTGGGGAGAGACAAACAAATATCGCAACCAGAAACCAGACAGGACATTTACAGATGACTCTACTGGGGATTTCTAGCTGGGGAATATCAGACATTTACCGATGACTGAGGGAAAGACTCGAGGTTTACCGACATCGAAAGATGATGTTTACCGACATCAAAAAATGACCAGACATTTACCGATGACTGGGGTGGGACTCGATGTTTACCGACATCGAAAGATGATGTTTACCGACATCCAAAGATGGTGTTTACCGACATCCAAAGATGACCAGACATTTACCGATGACTGGAATGAGACTCGATGTTTACCGACACCGAAACAATGGTGTTTACCGACACCAAAAATGAAGAAACACACGCGGGTGCTGACATGACACCTATTGGTATCACAAGAAGGACATTTGTGATATGTCAAAGCAAGGCTGATCACTTGCTGGGGGTCTCACTGGGGAGAAAACAAACTTTCTGTCACCAACGGGTGAGGAAATAAACCTCTGTGGGGATATCAATTCTGAATGCTGTCCAAGCAAATGTAACAGACGTGCTGTACCGACGTTGAATAAAAATGATCCGCCTCTGCCGGGGATACAGTCTGATGGGGGTTTCGAACACATGAATGCATATGTTTGAATTTTTCTATGGCGTAATGCTCCATATGGAATGGAAATGCTACGCAGTTTTGAGGATGCAATGATCACTATATGCAAAATGCAAAATGATGAAAACTCCGCTGGGAATACACAGGACGACTGTGCTGAGGAACCTTCAATATAATTCCGCTGGGGGAAAGCAATACCACTGTCGGGGAACCACCAATACAACTCCGCTAGGGGAAGACAAGGACACTCGCCGGGGAGTAAGCAAACCACTTGCTACAGACAAAAGTAAATTACTGGGAATATCCCAATCAATTCACAAGAACTCCGCTTGGGGGAATAACTGCTCCGCTGGGGAAGATAAACCAGGCAAATCTCTGGGGATAAGTCTCATACAGACCTCCGATACGATAAACTCTGCTTTGGGGAATAACCGTTACTCTGCCGGGGACGACCCACATAATTCACAAGTAAAATCAACTCAACTGGGGAGGCAGGTATCAACCTGCTATGGAAACTCGTCCAATCCACTGGTAGGATGAACTCTGCTGGAGAAATGATTGCTTCGCTGGGGAAGACTTAACCAATCCATAGCTAGGAGAAATAGCTTCGTTCTGGGAAATAACTGCTGGAGAAAGCTCACAAGTGACGACCTGTACAACGGAACAACATATGCCCAGGGGCTACATGGACAAGATACGCTCAAGTGTCCTCAACATTCAAAATGATTTTCAAATGTTTTAGTCTTTCTGCACGTTATTGCTTAGCCTTCATGTTTTTATATGCAATATTTATCAAAAATTCGGACGTTTTTTGCAAACAAAACAGTAAAAGTAAAAAACAAGAGAGCAATTTATCTGAATAACGACTTTTATTGATTGAAAGTGTGCCTGAAAAGGCAAATACATTGGGAAGAAATTCCTAGGAAGAGGTAATTGCGCACAAAAGGAAAATAAACTATCCTAATGGCAATGTGAATACGGCATCCACTGTTTCCCAACTCTGTTATAGTTCATAGATCATCAGTTTCCTCCCAACTCCTTGCTTTCTGAGAAGACTGACTGGACCGATCACATCTTTCGAGATGGCAGCTGACAAAGCATGATGAAGTACAGACAACTCAGACTATAGCCTTCGCTTTAATCCCTCTTTTGGCTGGATCGCCCTTTCGGGTTTTCAATCCACCGGGATACCCATTTTTGCCTAAGTCGCCCTTGCGGGTTTTCGACTTACCGGGTGTACAATTTTTTCATTTTTATCCCTAATTTTTGCCCGAACCTTTTCTTTCTGTTTTTTGGTTCGCCGGGATGCCCATTTTTGCCTGGACTATTTTATTCTTTTTGTCCAGCGGGTCTATTTATGCGAAGTATTTTTTGACTACATCTGAGTTAACAGGGGAAGGAAAATCTTCACCATCCATTGTTGTAAGCATCAAGGCTCCACCGGAGAAGACCTTCTTTACAACATACGGACCTTCGTAATTAGGAGTCCATTTGCCCCTGTTATCTGTACCGGGAGGAAGGATCCTCTTCAGAACCAAATCACCAGTCTGAAATGTCCGAGGACGCACTTTCTGATCGAAGGCTCGCTTCATCCTTCTCTGATATAACTGCCCATGGCAAACAGCTGCTAACCGTCTTTCTTCGATAAGGCTTAACTCATTAAACCTTGTCCGAATCCACTCGGCTTCGTCCAGCTTGACATCTAACAATACCCTCAGAGAAGGGATCTCCACTTCAACAGGTAGGACTGCTTCCATACCATACACAAGGGAGTAGGGGGTTGCCCCGGTCGACGTACGTACAGAGGTACGGTACCCATGCAAAGCGAAAGGCAACATCTCATGCCAATCCTTGTACGTTACGACCATCTTTTGCACAATCTTCTTGATATTTTTGTTTGCTGCCTCTACAGCACCATTCATCTTTGGTCTGTAAGGAGAAGAATTGTGATGTTCGATCTTGAAATCTCTGCAAAGCTCCTTCATCATCTTGTTATTGAGATTTGAACCATTGTCAGTGATGATTCTCTCAGGGACTCCATAATGACAGATGATTTCTTTCTTGATGAACCGGGCAACCACTTGTTTGGTGACGTTGGCATAGGAAGCTGCTTCTACCCATTTGGTGAAGTAATCAATCGCAACCAAGATGAAGCGATGTCCATTCGAAGCAGTAGGCTCAATCTTCCCAATCATATCAATACCCCACATGGCAAACGGCCAAGGCGAGTTCATGACATTCAACGGGCTTGGTGGTACATGCACCTTATCAGCATAGATTTGACACTTATGGCATTTCCGAGCATATTTGAAGCAATCGGATTCCATAGTCATCCAGTAATATCCAGCTCTCAACAATTTCTTCGACATTGCATGACCACCAGCGTGGGTACCAAACGAACCCTCGTGCACTTCTTGCATTAACATGTCTGCTTCGTGTCTATCCACGCATCTGAGCAGAACCATGTCAAAGTTCCTCTTGTACAGCACATCATCCTGATTCAGATAAAAGCTTCCAGCTAGCCTTCTCAGGGTCTTCTTATCATTTTTTGACGCACCTTCAGGATACTCTTGAGTTTTGAGGAAGTTCTTGATATCATAATACCACGGCTTCTCATCAATCGCCACAACAGACTCGGCTGCAAACACGTATGCAGGCCTCTCGAGTCGATTCACCGAAACATGTGGCACATGATTCCACCAATGAACTTTTATCATAGAAGATAAAGTAGCCAAAGCATCAGCCATCTGATTCTCATCCCGAGGGACATGATACAACTTCACCTTCTTGAAGAACGTCAGTATTCTTCTGGTGTAATCTCTATACGGAATCAAATGCGGCTGGTTCGTATTCCAATCTCCATTGACCTGATTGATCACTAGAGCTGAATCTCCAAAAATGTCAAGTGTTTTGATCCTCAGATCAATGGCTTCTTCTATCCCCATGATACAAGCCTCATACTCAGCTTCATTGTTGGTGACGTCAAAAGTCAGTCTGGCAGAAAAAGGTATATGAGCACCTTTGAGATTGATCAACACTGCACCAACACCGTTACCGTTCATATTCACAGCCCCATCAAACATCAGTGTCCACTTGTCATCAGGATTCGGTCCTTCCTCGACAGGTGGCTCTTCACAATCTTTCGTCTTCAGATACATGATGTCTTCATCAGGGAATTCAAACATCATAGGCTGATAATCATCAATTGGTTGCTCGGCAAGATAGTCTGACAGAATACTACCTTTGATGGCTTTCTGTGACGTGTACTGAATGTCATATTCTGTTAAGATCATCTGCCAACGGGCAACACGTCCGGTGAGAGCCGGCTTCTCAAAGATGTACTTTACTGGATCCATCTTAGAAATCAACAAAGTGGTATGGTTCAACATATACTACCTTAGTCGGCGAGCAGCCCAGGCCAAAGCACAGCAAGTTTTCTCGAGCAGTGAATATCTTGTTTCACAGTCGGTAAACTTTTTGCTTAGGTAGTATATGGCATGCTCTTTTCGACCAGACTCGTCATGCTGCCCCAATACACACCCCATTGAAGTCTCGGTAACTGACAGGTACATTATCAATGGCCTCCCTGGAACTGGAGGAATCAGGATTGGAGGGTTCTGTAAATATTCTTTGATCTTGTCAAAAGCTTTCTGACAGTCATTATTCCATTTGATCGCCTGATTCTTTCTGAGTAGTTTGAAAATTGGTTCACATGTAGCAGTTAGATGAGATATGAACCTTGCAATGTAGTTCAACCTCCCTAAAAACCCACGGACTTGCTTTTCCGTTTTTGGTTCAGGCATCTCTCGAATAGCTTTGACTTTAGCTGGATCAACCTCAATCCCTTTCTCACTGACAATAAAGCCTAACAGCTTCCCTGATCTCACCCCAAACGTACACTTGTTCGGATTCAGCCTCAGCTTGAACTTGACCAACCTGTCAAACAACTTCTGTAAATTAACCAGGTGCTCCTCTTCTGTCTGCGACTTCGCAATCATATCATCCACATACACTTCAATTTCTTTGTGCATCATGTCATGAAAGAGAGTCGTCATTGCCCTCTGATAGGTAGCACCGGCATTCTTCAGCCCAAATGGCATCACTTTGTAGCAGAACGTGCCCCAAGGTGTAATGAATGTCGTCTTTTCCATGTCCTCTGGCGCCATCTTGATCTGGTTATAGCCTGAGAAACCGTCCATGAAAGAGAATACCGAGGATTGAGCCGTATTATCCACCAATACATCGATGTGAGGTAATGGGAAATCATCTTTCGGACTCGCTCTATTCAAATCCCGGTAGTCGACACACATCCTGACTTTGCCATCCTTCTTTGGCACGGGGACAATGTTGGCCACCCACGGTGGATAACTGGTAACAGCCAGAAAACCTGCATCCCACTGCTTCTGAACCTCTTCTTTGATCTTGACAGCCATATCAGGACTAGTTCTGCGAAGCTTCTGCTTGACCGACGGACACTCTTCTCTAAGAGGTAACCGATGCACCACAATGTCTGTATCCAGCCCAGGCATGTCTTGATATGTCCAGGCGAATATTTCCACGTATTCTCTTAGCATCTCAATCAGCCTCCTCTTGATAGAGTCCTCTAAAGCAGCCCCAATCTTAATCTCTCTTCTGGCGTCCTCAGTACCCAGATTAACAATCTCCAACTCCTCCTGATGAGGTTGGATGACCCTTTCCTCTTGCTTCAGCAATCTGACCAATTCTGCGGGGAGTTCACAGTCTTCCTCACTCTCCTCTTCAGCTTGATAGATGGGATTATCAAAATCATACTGAACCATAACAGGATTGTTCACAGTGGATGGCAAAAGATCACTTCTGCATGTTAATGCCTTATTTTAGAAAAAGAGTTTGAAAAAAGTCACAAAAAACAAAAACATTGCCAGTTTTATTATTTTGAAAAAGTGAAAACAAAAATAGAAAGACAAAGATCTCAAAATTTGATTGCAAAACGTCCTTTATTTATGATAATCATTTAAACATGATGAGGCCCTACAATGAACCACTACGCCTTGGGCAGAACGTAGGGTTTTCATGCAAAATGAAAAAAAACAAAGGAAAATTACTCTGTCAGAAGAGTAACTTGGACCACTTCTTCAGCCGTCCAATTGTTGATAGACTCCCCTGGTGCACACGGGCGGACCCAGACGTCTATATCACAATCATTGTCAACATCTTCACCCTCAGTAGCAAAGACATCTCTATGGTTCATCAGCCCAGCGCTGGTAAAGGTGCTCGGACCCACACTCTGTTCTGCCTGAAGAGGCTCAAAACCGATACCGAACTTGTCTTCCTTAACCGGCAAGTCTACCATCTTGCCCCAGCCCTCAGCTCTTCCGGAGTCAACCACCTCCTTAGCCTGCTTATAGGATGCAATCGAAGCACCCGGCTTCCTCTGCTCAGCACAAGCTACTCTCTCAAGCGCCACGGTCTCAAATGCCTGGCACAAGGTCTCATGGATCTCGCCATCTACCTCGACATACTTGAACGAGGATAAGTGGCTCACCAGAATCTCTTCTTCGCCACATACGGTCACAATCTGACCGTTCCAGACATACTTGAGTTTTTGATGGAGAGTCGACGAGACTGCCCCAACTGCGTGAATCCACGGACGCCCCAACAAACAGCTATAAGCGGGCTGAATGTCCATCACATAGAAGATTACATCAAATACCTCCGGACCTATCTTTACCGGCAAGGTAACTTCACCAAACACAGAACGTTTGGATCCGTCAAAAGCGCGCACGATAAGGTCACTAGGAGTGAGCACAACTCCCTCAACATCAATCTTCTTCAAAATTTGCTTTGGCAGAACATTCAGGGACGACCCGGTGTCTACCAGCACGTGGGACAGAACAACGCCCTTGCACTCCATAGTGATGTGCAAGGCTTTGTTATGATTACGACCCTCAGGCGTCAAGTCTAGGTCAGTGAAACCTACACCATGCCTGGTGCTCACGTTGGCTAGTACACCCTCCAACTGGTTGACGGAGATCTCTTGCGGTACGTATGCCATGTTTAACATCTTCAGCAAGGCATCACGATGTGCTTCAGAGCACAACAGCAAAGAGAGTATTGAAATCTTGGACGGAGTCTGGTTGAGCTGATCCACTATCTTGTAGTCGCTCTTCTTGATGATTTTCATAAACTCCTCGACGTCCTTTTCAAAAGAACCCTCAGCCTCCTTCTGAGCCGGTTCCTCGTCAACCACAACCTGTTTGCCCTTCGCCCTAGCAGATGCCTCAGCATTAGCATCTCTCAACGGCTGAGGAGCAAACAGGCGTCCACTCCTGGTAAAACCTCCCGGTCCTCCAACGTTGTCCACCACAGGACTTGCAACCACAGGAGTTCTTACCGGTGCACTGATTGTCACAGGCGCCTGAACTACCGGCCTTATCTGATTATCAGCCCTCCTATTGCTGCGATAAGCATTGTCATACCTCCACGGAACAACCCTACTATTTTCAACCGGTCTTCGGCCAGACACACTGATAGTAGTCGGAGCACTGATGGTTACCGGAGCAGGAATGGTAACTGGAGCACTGTTTGCTGCTGATGTACCAACAACCCCTCGTCCTCGTCCTTCAGATGGCTTAAAATAAATGGTGACAGTAGATACCGACCCATTGTCTTTGACAGCCCTACTGAACTGGAGACGACCCTCGTCAATCAACTTTTGAATACCAGCCTTCAACTGGTCACACCCATTGACAACTTCAACACAGCCCGAACAAACCTCATCACAGCCCGGGTAGACACCCCCCTTCAACAGACGGCCCTTCACAACTAGCAGAGAAGTTTGAACATCTTCAACACTATCAACCAGGTTTTCAGCTTCTCCTTCTTCAACATTGTTCACCCTATGCCCACCATGTTGAGGCATAGGATTGTTCACTACATTCGGTACCGGAGCAAAGTTGATCGCCTTGGCATCAATCAAGTCTTGTACCTTGTGCTGGAGAGCCCGGCATCTCTCAGTATGGTGGCCTGGTGCCCCAGAATGAAAGTCACAGCGGACGTTCGCATCATACCCAGGAGGCAACACTGTTGGAGGAGCCATTGTACGCAACTCCACAAAACCCAATCTGAGCAACTCAGGCAGAAGCTCAGCATACGTCATGGGCAATGGGTCAAATCTTCTATCAGGCTGCAACCTCTGCCTCTGCTGATAAGGACGTTGCTGCTGTTGTTGTTGTTGTTGTTGCGGTTGTTGAACCCTTTGTTGTTGTTGTTGACGAGGCTGAGGTGCAGGAATGGTCACTGCAGCAACTGGACGATATTGATCTCTGTTTACAACTCCTCTGTACACATTCCCTCTGTGTTGTACAACATTGGTCTCTCCTTCTCTACGGCGAGGTGCCCCAGAGAAAGGTTTCTTCGATGATGAAGAAGAACCCACATCTTGAATCCTACCGGCCTTGATCAGACTTTCGGTTCTCTCGCCACAGATGACGACATCAGAAAAACTTCCGAATGGGCAGCTTCCCATCCGGTCCATAAATACACCTTGAAGAGTGCTGATAAACATGTCAGTCAACTCCCTTTCCAGCATAGGGGGTTGAACTCTCGCAGCAAGCTCGCGCCATCTCTGGGCGTACTCTTTAAAGCTCTCATTGTTTTTCTGACACAGACTCTGCAGCTGAGTCCGGGTCGGAGCCATGTCCATATTGTGCTTGTACTGCCTGAGGAACGCTTCACCCAAATCCCTCCAACATCTGATTGAATCCCGCTTCAAATCCATATACCAATCCAAAGACGCCCCAGATAGGCTGTCTTGGAAAAAATACATCCACATCTTCTCATCATTAGTGTATGCGGATATCTTTCTGTAGTATGCCTGCACGTGAGTGCGAGGGCAGGAGGTACCGTTGTATTTGTCGAATGACGGTGCCTTGAATTTGTGCGGGATTCTCAGACCTTCAACTAATCCCATGTTTGTAACATCAAAACCGAGGGAGTTTTGACATTCCATAGCCCGGATTTTCTCAGCAAGGGCCTCAACTTTACGATCTCTCGCATCATTTCTTCCCAGAATATCTTCATCTTCGCTGAGCAAAGTAAACATACCCTCTTGTCTGTCAACAATCGGAATTCTGTTACGGGCCGGAGCGTGGATGACTCTGGCATTAGCAGCATCTGGAGCAATTGGTTGACCGTCAACTCGGATACCCCTCAACTCTTCACCTACAGCATAGTTGTTGACGGGAATAACAGCAGCAAGAGTGTCAGGAACTGGGTTTCCTTCTGGCAGAGCCTGGTTGGGCGGTGGAATTACAGCTTCTTGCCTCTGAACTAGGGCTCGGAGTTCTTCTTGTCCTTGCGCAACCCCTTGCATCATGTGAATAAATTGGGCCATGTTAGCCCTCATCTCAGCTAACTCAGCTTGTACTTGATCCATATTCCTCAGATGGTTGAGTCTCGTTGAGTAGCGGTGCGGTCTTTGATCAGCTATCCTGCCTGAACACAGGAACCAGAGTGAGAAGTCGGGCACTAGAACACCTGTAATGCAAAAATGACATGAATATGATGCGTGTGATGCGTATGCAGGTTAACTTTTTTTTTTTTTTTTCTTTTATGCATTTTTTGAAAAATAAATATGCTATGATGCAAATGATGGAGTCATGACTGGTCGGCTGAGTATCACACGACACAGGATCAAAGCTTCGGCTGGTACTCTGGCGTCACAACTTCATCTGAAACCCAAAGTCATCTAAACCAGGTCAACTGAACCAGATCAACATATGAGCAGGTACCCTCAAATTCAGCCCAGAGATCCGAAGTAAACGGAACCCTCCGATCAATACCAGGATCAAACCTCCGGCGTCCAGAAATAACGATCCATAAATCCGACTCGAGATCATCAACACGGCATTACTGGCAGAAACTGTATCTGTAGAGATCAAACCCTCCCCTCACTGGTACGTTCTAAGAACAGAAGTTCGTCAGCTTCAGCCCTTCAGTCGAGAATAATACGTTTACCACTGAAGGTTTGGCATTATTACGGGATAAAAGACCTCTGCTGACTCCCCTCAACAGGATATCCTAAAGCAAGTTCCCAGTCTCGGGGTCCTCGGATTGATCAGCGAGAATGCGCCCACCAGAGCTAACATAATCACGTCTCGGAGGAGAGGCCTCGATTGAGTTCTCGGAAAATGGTCACCAGAGTCGACAATTTCTAGAGGAACATCATGTCGTTACGGAACATCCGTAGGACATAATATATCCAAGAGAAACCTCGTCTGGGTGTGGTTCTTCACGAACGACTTAACGTAGCAACATGCCACGCAAGCCTCATGAACATCCACTCTAAAATCTGTGTGTACACTCAAGCCTGGGTAATGGGCTTCACTCAGAACAACTACCCCAAATCGGAGGAACCAACCTGTACAGAATCCAACATGATGCCAGTATGATGCATGCAAACAGATGTGCAAACAATAAATGCAAACAATAAATAACATGAATGCAATAAATAGCAGCAAACAGCGACCAAAACCCTAACCTAGAGAGCGCTAGGAGAGACTCGCTTAGGGAAGATGGACCAGCACAGGTCAACTTCTCTTTGTCCCCAGCAGAGTCGCCAGCTGTCGCATTACGCGAAAAACCGGCGGGAAACAAGAACAACAGAGCCGCCACCGTGTGTTATTTATCCCAAAAGGGGAAAAGGAAACGCTCAGAGTAAACCTGGAAAAAGCATGGTCTCGCGACCAAAGAGAATGGGATCGGGAGTCGGTTATGCGAAGGGAAGATATTAGCACCCCTACGCATCCGTCGTACTCGACGGGATCCACGCACAATAGAAAGGAAAATGGTTGCTAAAACACTGCTCAAACACACACACACTGGCTGAAAGAGACACAAGAAGACTGACTGAGACTGACTCGGCAGGATATCGCATCCTGGGCCTACTTAGTCTATCAGGCATAGACATCAGAGTCGAAGTAGTTCGGACTGGGGAAACGACACATGCTCGTTAAGATATCGCATCCTATGCATACGTATCTCCTTTGGACGAAGGAGAATCAGAGCATTCGTAGCTCGGCTGACACGCACACAAACAAATACAGGCAAAGGCAAACGTGGAGCCCGAATGCCAATTACTGGACTTACATCAGCATCCGAACCAAAACACACCCCCACTGGAACCCGAATGCCACTCGATGGTCTTACATCAGCTTCCAAGCACACAACAACACAACAAGTTAATAGGGAGTCGGGGACTCGAGCCTATAACTGTCAAGCACACACTCAAACAAACAGACAACAAATTGCTAAGGAGTCAGGCACTCGAGCCTAGCAACTGTCAAACAACACAAAGAAAAAAAAAGGCGCCCGGAGAGATCAGCTCATCTCTTGCCTACGTACCTCATCTGGTATGAGGATCAGGGCGACGTAGTTCCCCTACGCAGGGATAAAGGACTAACCTAACCAGATAACAGAGGGAGACACAACACTAGGGAGACTACGACTCGAGCCTAGATGTTATCATGCAAAATCATCCCTAAGTTAAGGTTTCTAGCTAACTGGCACAGGGAGCCAGCCTATCCTAAACATGACTTGCACAGGAAGCAAGCCACACACACACTTAACTTGCACAGGAAGCAAGCCAAGCAAAACCTAACTTGCACAGGAAGCAAGTCTAAACTAACCCTAACTTGCACAGGAAGCAAGTCAAACAAACACAATCACAGGTAGCACACACTATACACAAGCAAGGGGCTCAAACAAGGCTAGGTTTTAGTCGAGGGGTCATATCAACCTCAACAAACAAACCTCTGGAATTGGGTAGATGTTGCTCTTAACCTTGCCATTGAGGGGCTAAGGTGAAGCAGATGAAAGGAGATGAGGGGTGTGCCTCATTGCTCTTATCCCTGGCCAGGGAGAGCATTTGAATATCAGAAGGTGTGGGAGTTCAGAA
This sequence comes from Lathyrus oleraceus, assembly GCF_024323335.1. Taxonomy (NCBI): domain Eukaryota; kingdom Viridiplantae; phylum Streptophyta; class Magnoliopsida; order Fabales; family Fabaceae; genus Lathyrus; species Lathyrus oleraceus. The sequence goes on from NC_066580.1 coordinate 352,378,857, forward strand.
AGAGGGAACTCTTTCCACAAGTTAGACTTTATAGATCTTGGGCTTTTACTCACTATGCATCAACACAGGTAGTGTGAGCAAGGTGAGTGACACACAGACTAGCAGGGGATAGATTGCTTATCCCTTGGGTTCTGCCAATTGCCTCTTCGCTTAGGAGGTCTTTGAATATGTACAGGGACAAAATTTAAACACCCACAAACATTGCCTCTTAAGGAGGACTTCAGACAGTTGCCTGGCCAAGTAACAGGCCAGGTCTTCCAGACTACATGAAGATTAGGAATATACCTCAATGCAAATTGCTTATACAAGCAAAGCAAAGCAAAAGTTCACAAGGAACTGAGCAACTAAAAGCACCTGAAATAGTCAAGCAAACATTAGTATGCAACTTCAAAACAAAGCAAAAGGAAACAGACATCAACAGTTAATCATAAGCAAGTGAATGTGCAAGGCACAAGGCTCAAGGCATGTGAGCCAAGCCACCTACAAAACAAACAAGTTAATCAAAGATATTCAAGCAAGCTCAATCAAAAAGAATTGGTCTCATTGGTCATTTGTTGGTCAACCTGAAAACATGAGCTCAAAGGTGAGTAACAGGACCACTAGGGCAAGCCTAGGGTCAAAAGAGAATGAAAAAGTTAAAACAGCAAAGGGCAAGTATCCAAAATCATGTTCAAACAATCAAGAAACAAAACCAATTGGGTTCACATTCATATCAATCATCATCATCATTTCATGAACAAATTAGGTCAAAACATGGCATTTAGAAGCTCATAGAAGTCAACAGCAAAACTTGAATCAAAAGCAATTTCAAACATTTCCAAAAATCACCAAATAAATCATGATCAATCACAACCCACAGCATGGTAAGCATGTCAAATTTCATCTCATTTGGACAAGTAGAAGGTGGTCAATGAAAATCAGAAAGGCAAGGCAATTTTGAACATGCTCAAAGAAGTCAAACAAACATGCATCAACTTGAAAAATTCATAAATCACTGATAGCATATGAGAAATGAATGGGACTAAAACCATGGCAAAGCTTAAGATGTCTACTAATCACATGTAAAATTTCATGTCCATCTAATAAAGTATGAGAATTTCACAAATGAAATGGGAACAAGTGTCACAAAAAGTCAACATAAGACCAAGCAGGGGACAAAAATCTCAATCAATTGGAAAATGCCATAATCAAATCCACAAAAAATCACATGTAAACTAGACATAATCAAGCTCAATCATGCAAAAAATCAATCCATTTTGAGGTCAAGAAGCATAGCTATGAAAATCAACAAGTTGCACATCAATGGTGTGACACAAATTGTCACACCCTACTTCAAAAAATCACAACTCCATGAACAGAAATGAGAAATTCAAAAAATTATACCAAAATCACCATGGATGTGTCTAGTTTGTGTACAAAAATTTCCAAGGTCAAAGGAAAAAGCATGACTATTTCACAAAGGTTTTGGTAAAAGGTACAAAATATTCATACATGTCACAAACCCTAATGCCAAATAAAATCCAACCATCCAAAAATTCTGGAAAAAATATGACAAAATAATAGAGATCATGATGAAGACAATGCAAAAATTCCCATGAGATTTGGATTTAAAATGGATGAGTTATGATTTTTACAAGTTGGTGTATCAAAAATGAAATTAAAATGAGAAACAACATGGTCTAATAGGTCAAAGGGCACGCTGGATGGCAATTTTGCAATTATCAGGATCACTAATCAAAACGATGCGTTTTGGGCCATGAAATGAAATAATTCTATTGGTCAGTGAATGAACAGGGCCATGCAGCACGTGAAAGGGAAAAATCTGGGAAAATCATGAACACCTAGGGTTTGTACAGCAACATTCATCTTCTTCCAATTTCGTGAAAAAAATTTGAACCCAGAAACATAAATTGAAAGTATCATTCGAACCAGCAAGCATCACACATTACAAATCCATCATCCATTTTCATTAAAACAGGCCAGGCATTAAGAATCGAGTAAAAACATATTTCAAACATCCAACTTAAAACCTAGATTTCTCTCAGAATAGTTAACCATTTTTGGTGATTCAAGTTCCCACATGACCAGCACATCAAGACCTAACTAAAGCATGTTGTAGTTTGGCAAATGGAGGAGATCGAAACTTACTTGATTCTGAAGAACAGTTAAGATGCAGTGATGATTTGGCTCCAAAAGTCTGAAACAGTTGCTCCACGAGCTTCCTGAAGCTGAATGGTTGAAGGTTTCGAGCTCAAGAATGCTTGGTTTGGTCCATGCTTAGAACTGCCATGTGTGAAGCTTGAAGAAAACAGTTGAGAGAATGCTGCTACAGTTGGTGTTTGATGTTTGGAATCAGCTCAAAGATGATGAGAGATGATGTAGCAAGCAAAGATAGCTCGAGTTCTCTTTGAATTTTTCAGCAAAAAAAGTTCAAAAATGAAAATGAGATGTTTTGAGAGAGAGTTTTCTGTGTATTCAGAGGCTGCTAGGGTTTCCAAATGACAGAAAAATGAGTTTATATCTTCTGTTTTAAGTTGGCTTAATTGGATGCTAAACATGATTTAGTTTAATGAAGCAATTTGCTAAATGGCCACTTTTATTCAAATGGTGAGGTGTAATGGCAAGAGCACGAAAATGGGCTTGTAACACAACCAATTTAATATGTCTGAACATATTTGAATGGCAAAGTGGATTAAAAATGGTTAAATCAAAAGTTCATAATTTCACTTCACTTAAAAATAATTCAAGTGAGTCAAAAAAGGCCATTTTGATCCATGAGGTTTTGGTGCATGAGGGTTACATTTTTGGAAAGAGGAGGTCAAATGTGACTTGTTGGAAAAAACCTCACCAAATTTGGCCAAATGGTTTGAGAGATATGGCCTTTTGAAGTTCAAGAATTTTTGAAAATGAATTGATCATATCTTGCAAACCATACATGGGAATTGAGAGTTCTTGGACTTTTTGGAAATGGGAGAACAAGATCTTCAACTTTCATGTTGGGCAAAAATTCATTTGAAGCTTGTATCATGATGTAAGTTTGGGATCAAGAAGTTTCCATTTTTGGCAGTTAAAATTACAGGTCCAGTTTCTATTTTTGGAAATTTCTGATTTGGCTTCAAATTCTTCAATGATGATGTTTGCCATGATATATGAGGCCTATTTGGACATGAATAAGCTCTCTCAAACCAAATCCATCCATCAAAACCATAAAATCAAGCCCAGTTGACCAAGTTTGACTTTTTAGGGTTTCTGACTGATTGTGCATTGACTGATGGCTTCTGAGCATCCAATCCTTGACCAAAACACTTCAAATGGATCCCCAAGTCATGTGAACATGTTGGACCAACCCTAGGGCCTTGGCTCAATGAGAATTGTGCTTGCTTGCTTGATTGACTGACCTCCTGATCAGTTTGACCTAATTCTCCTGATGATCTTGCACTTGGGCAAAAGGGACAATGCAATGCTATGCAGTGGACCATGTTATGCTATGACCTAATATGAGAATGTATGTACAATGATAGGTGCAAATTTGAGGTGCTACACCTCTTCATCAAGCACTGCAAAGGAGCCCCCTAGTGGAAAGAAGGAGTCTAATGCTGTGTATGGTCAACCTGGCCGTAACAGAAGTCACCAATCCGTAGGAGCATTTCACATTTCTAATCCTACTCCTGCAACACCAGAGCTACCACAGAGTAATCAACAGAAGCCTAGAAGACAATTCACCAAGATCAACATGTCAATGGCCCAAGCCTTGCAACACATGTTGAAAGGGGAACTCATTACTTTGAAGGACCCTCCTCAGAATCCTAATACTTCCTCTCCTCGGTACAATCCTAATGCACGATGTGCCTATCATTCTAATTGTCCGGGACATGACACCAACAATTGCTGGGTGCTGAAAAATAAGATTCAAGATATGATTGAAGCTGGGGAGATTGAATTTGACCCTCCTGGGACTCCAAATGTGATTACTGCTCCCATGCCCAATCATGAGAAGACTGTTAATGCTGTTGATGAAGTTTCATATGTTTCCTCAGTAGCAGATGTGACTACTCCCTTATCTATTATCAAGAAGAAGCTAGTGCAGGCTGGATTCTTTCCAGGTTGCAACGAAGACTGTTTTTATTGTGCCTACAAACCTGATAGCTGCTGGAAGTTGAAAGATGGTATTCAACGCCTCATGGACAATTACACTATATTGTTTGAGAAAACTCCTTCTGTGGAAAGTATGTGTGAACACCTAACTCGAGGTAAGAAGTTTGAAGATGTGGATATGGTTGATAAAGTGCCAGTGAAGATTACCTCCAAAGGCCCTGTCAAGATCACTTCCAAGGGTCCTATCAAAATTACTGCTGAAGGCCTGGTGAAGACTGTTGCTGAAGTTAGAGTGCCTCTCATGATTATTACCACTCCTGGCCCTATTCCTTATACTTCGGATAAGGCTATACCCTGGAATTACGGTTCCGATGTTTATATCCATGGTGTTAAGCAGGAACCTTTGACTGATACACCTGTTACTGATGACAACCTTGATGTTGATAATATTGCTGGATCTAGTAAGATCACCAGAAGTGGAAGAATTTTCTCTCCTCCAGCTACCTCAAAAAATACAGTTCCTGCAACTACTACCTCCACTTCTGAGCCAAGTACTGATGCTCGAGGCAAAGGTCCTATGGTTGAACCTGTGCAAGCTGAAGCACCGACTGCTGAAAATCTCTCTAAATAGATGGAAGAAGTGCTGAAGATCATTCGTAAGAGTGATTATGATATTGTTGACCAGTTGGGGCATACTCCCTCCAAAATTTCCATGTTGTCTTTGTTGCTGTGTTCTGAGGCTCATGCTAAAGCCTTGATCAAATTCTTAAAGACTGCTCATGTACCAAATGAAATTTCTGTGGATCAATTTGAAAATTGTGTTGCACATCTGACTTATGATAATGGGTTAGGTTTTTCTGATGCTGACTTGACTCTTGCCAAAAGAAACCATAACAGAGCTTTACATATCTCCATTGAATGTAGGGCACTACCTTGTCTCATGTGTTGATAGACAATGGCTCTTCATTGAATGTACTTCCCAAAGAGGTTCTGAACAAGCTCAGTCCTGAAGATGTTGTGTTAAGACCAAGTAATATAGTGGTGAGAGCCTTTGATGGTTCAAGAAGAGTGGTGCATGGAGAAATAGATCTCCCGATCAAAGTAGGCTCTCAAGTCTTCGATTCTACCTTCTATGTAATGGATATTCGTCCTGCGTACTCTTGTTTGCTTGGGCGCCCCTGGATCCACGGGGCAGGTGCTGTGACCTCCACTCTACATCAGAAGTTGAGATATCCAGTGAAGGGAAAGATCGTAACTGTTTATGGAGAGGAAGAATATATGGTCAGTCATGTGAATACATTTAAGTATGTTGAAGTGGAAGGTGAATATGTTGAGACTCCTTGCTAGACATTTGAAGTAGTTCCTTGGGTCGTTCCCGCTACTGAAGCTCCTCCTGTGGTTAAAAGAGTTCCTGTGGTTACCAGAGTACCTCCTACAATGGCTTCCCTCAAAGATGCTAGAGCTGTGGTTGAAGAAGGTGGTTGTACTATTTGGGGTCAGCTTCCCGACATTCCTTACAAGTCTGACAAGTTTGGTTTGGGTTTCACTGCAGAGTCCCAAAAGGCTGTTCGTCGTGCTCGTGCTGTTCGTATCACCAATCAAAGGAACATGAAAGATCAATACAATGATGTGGGTGACTATAATGAAGACTACAATCTGGATAACTGGATTTTTCCTACTGTGGGTAATGGGCTCAACAATTGGAAGACTGAAGACGTTATTCCTATCTCCTTTAGTCAGGAGTAAATACTATTATTGCATTGTTATTTTTAAGCCTTGTGCCTTACCCGGGGCACAATGGTATGCTTGTTTCGGGATGTCATTTCATTTGCATACTTCATTCAATAAAAATCAATGGACGTTTCGTTTTCGTAAATATTGGGCTCTTTGTTTTTCTTTTATTTTATTTTCATCAGCTATGTGTTCTTACACACACCCACATCACTAAAATGCAGATCCTCATCCACCCTGGATCCTGTTGATAACAGTTCTACTATTGCCAATTATAATTTCGAGAATCCGATCTATCAAGCTGAAGATGGAAAGGATGAAGATTGTGAAGTACCTGTAGAGCTTGCTAGGTTATTACAACAAGAAGAGAAAATTACACAGCCGCATGAGGAATCAATTGAGGTTGTAAATCTGGGTACTGAAGTAGACAAGAAAGAAGTCAAAATAGGAGCAGGCTTGGAAAACAGTGTCAAAGAAAGATTGAGTCAGATGTTACGTGACTATGTAGAGGTTTTCGCTGGAAAAATCAAGAGATGATATGGAATGATGAATGTCAAGAAGCTTTTGACAAAATCAAGAAGTATCTCCAAGAACCTATAAATCTGATGCCACCAGTTGAAGGAAGACCTCTAATCATGTATTTGACCGTGTTAGAAAATTCAATAGGGTGTGTGTTGGGGCAACATGACGAGTCTGGTCGAAAAGAGCATGCAATATACTACCTTAGCAAAAGGTACCGACTGTGAAACAAGATACTCCCAGCTCGAGAAAGCTTGCTATGCTTTGGCTTAGGCTGCTCGCCGACTAAGACAGTATATGTTGAATCATACCACTTTATTGATTTCTAAGATGGATCTTATCAAATATACATCTGAGAAACCTGCTCTCTCCGGAAGAACAACAAGATGATTGCTGAACTCTGCACGCAGTTCAAAATAAAACACCATAACTCTTCTCCGTACCGGCCAAAGATGAATGGCGCCGTGGAGGCTACTAATAAGAATATTAAGAAGATTCTACAGAAGATGACTGTTACTTACAAGGATTGGCACGAGATGTTACCATTTGCTCTTCATGGTTATCGTACTACAATACGTACTTCAACAGGGGCAACCCCATTCTCCTTAGTCTATGGTATGGAAGCAGTTCTGCCCATTGAAGTTCAGATCCCTTCCTTAAGAATCATGAAGGATGCAGGCTTGGATGAAGATGAGTGGATTCAGACTCGACTCGACCAGATAAATTTGATTGATGAGAAGAGGTTGGCAGCTGTTTGTCATGGTCAGATGTACCAGAAACGGATGATCAAAGCTTTCAATGAGAAGGTTAAGCCAAAGGTATATCAGGCTGGTGACTTGGTAATCAAGCGTATCATACTACCACAGGGTGATCCTAGGGGCAAGTGGACTCCTACATATGAAGGACCATTTGTGGTCAAAAGAGTATTCTCAGGAGGTGCCATGATGCTTACTACTATGGATGGTGAAGACTTTCCACAGCCTGTAAACGCAGACATAGTTAAAAAATACTACGCATAAAAAGAGACCCGCTAGGTTGACTGGCCTAGGCAAAAATAAGGGCATCCCGGCAAACCAAAAGGGTTCGGGCAAAAATTAGGGATATATATAAAAAAAATGTACACCCGGCAAGTCGAAAACCTGAAAAGGCGGCTTGGGCAAAAAAGGGTATCCCGGTGGATTGAAAACCTGAAAGGGCAATCCAGGCAAAAGTTAGGGATTAAAGCGTATGACTATGTCTCGTTTGGATCACTCATGTAACTTCAACTGATGGTGCTATCTAAATCAAGTTCAAACAGATAAAGATCAATCCAATCGTTTCTGTCTCAACAGCAGAAGATGAGATATTTGAAGATAATGGCAATAGTAGAATTGAAACTCAATAGGATCATTTTTCACATAGCTGTTTTCTTTGTTTTATAAAAATTTACGACGAATTCCTCTTACTAGGATTTCTGTCTCCTTGTACAAACTTGCCTATGTATAGGTCACTTTGTGATATAAATAAAATTTCATCTTTGAATCCAGATTTACTTTTACTCTATTTACATAAGCGAAAACGTCCATTGGTTGTGTTTGAATGTATGTATGCTTTTGAATACGATTGATGTTTACCAGAAATGCATAAAATGCAGTAATAGTATTTACTAAGGACGAACGAGGGTAGTAGTTCAACGAAGCTTCGCCGGTTCATCCCCACTACAAATCCCCAGTAGAGCAAATCTATCTTTATAGATGCTTCGAATTACGTCTCCCCTTGAATTTATGTCCATCTCTTTTATCCTCATTCGGGATACTCAGGAACTTATTCCTTCAGTAGAAGTACGACGAACGAATACGAGAAGTGACAAATACTATACTATCAAACAAGACGGGAACGAGTTCCTCATATTCTTCAGCAACGAATCGGGATTTATTTTCCCTAGCAGCAGTTGTTATAGAAAGATATTCGGACGCTTCAGGCCGCATGATTCGTACATACATCATTTACATCATACCATGGCATATCCATAAGTGCATAATACATTTACTTAGATGCACCATGCAATGCATGCATACATATTTCATAAACTAACCTTTTCCTTGCAGGATGGTTATATACAGATAAAATACTATCAACAATTCACAACAGGTCAGAAACGATCTATACGAAGATCTAGTGCTGATACTTAATCATTACTCAAGGTGTCCTTGGATAGTAGGCAAACGGTCTATACGAAGATCTATTCCCTAGTCCAGGATGTTTTCAGGAGAGTTAATCCTGATACTCTTTTGTCCTCGGATAGTAGGCAAACGGTCTATACGAAGATCTATTCCCTAGTCCATGATATTTTCAGGAGATTTCATCCTGATATTCTTTTGTTCTTGGATAGTAGGCAAACGGTCTATACGAAGATCTATTCCCTAGTCCAGGATATTTTCAGAAGATTTAATCCTGATATTCTTTTGTTCTTGGATAGTAGGCAAACGGTCTATACGAAGATCTATCCCCTAATCCAGGATATTTCCAAAAGAGATAATCATCACGAAGATTTATTTCTACTGGTCTATTCAACAATTCAAAACAGTTCAGAGACGATCTATACGAAGGTCTAGTGCTGATACTTAATTCAGAAAGAAATCGCCACGAAGATTTGGTTCTGACACTTAAATTAAAAGTATGTTCTTAGATACGATTCAGAGACGGCCTATACGAAGACCTAGTACTGATATCCAGTATCAACATCAAGATATTATCATCTCCTGATATTATGGATGGCATCTATAAGCCCATCTCCAGTTCTTCCAAGTGGCATCTTCAAGCCCACTTAAGCATATACAACTAGTCATCAGTGTTACTTTACGCACCGGCGAGTGCAAATTTTTGGGCTTTTGTGTTCAATCCCCTTCAACCTTCCAAGTCACGAATGGCACACAGGCCAATCTAACTCCTCAGGTTTCAGAAAATTGAACAGGGGCAGCTGTTGCACCCCAAAATTTGCCCTTTATTTTTAACTCTAACCAATTTTTTGTTTCACATTCATTTGCATCATCTTCATAGCATAACATTTTTTTTCTGTCTTAATATTAGCCGGAATAATTTCTCGGAATTTACAAACAGACTGGTCAAATTAACTTTTTAACTGTGCCTAAAATTAGTCAACGAAAAAATGTCAAGTTTAAGTTTGCAAATGTCGGTAACATTAATCTGCGGTTCACGTGGTTTAATTTGACATGCTAAAAATATTTTTACGACTATTTTTGGTCATATGTTGATCAGTCTAAGCAGTTTAAACGGTCATAATTTTTATTTCAAAATCCGACCAAACGCTGTATTTTTCCGAGTCATTTATTTCGCGCTGATTATTTTGACGTGTTCATTTTATTTTTTCGAGCATTTTGGTGCCCGACTTTTATTTTTTTGAGTCTATTTATTTTTATATTGGGTCTAGAATAAATAAATAGGTTAATTAGTTTTTATTTTAATTCTAACTATTTTAATTATTTAACTTTATTCAGTTTTTAATTTAATATTGGGTTTCAAAATAAACTTAGGCCCATTATCATTAACCTAATTTGTTCCTATATATATTTACTAGCATGACTGATAGAGAGAGGCCAGAAGACAGAACAAAAAAGAGAAACTGAGAGTGGCTGATCTATACTATCGTACACACAGTTTGGTAATAGTTTATATATGATATATACTTTATCTATTTTGTTGATATATTTGTTACTGTGTTTCAAATACATGTTCATATATGTAACTAGTGTGTTAAATATATATATATATATATATATTTCTATTTTATGTTATAATTTGATTATGTTTTCGGATCGGATCGTGTCAATACTTCGTTTTCACATATACGTGTATGAGGCGTGACATTTGTGTTATCCGATCCAGTTGCGATGATCGCAATTTTGCGCTAGTAACGTCGTTGTTTTTTTTTAATTCATATTTTTTTTATATACATATATTTAGATCTGCACATTTTTTTCATAACTAACTACCCTGATTTTTTCTAAACCCTGACAATTTCGCCACAAACTCTAAATTTCAAACCTAAAACTTTAACCGTGTTGTTTCCTCTAAACCATAAACCTTTTCTTAAACCTTAACAAACCTTATTATTATTTCCTATTTTCGCTCATATTTATGTTATTCATACACTGTAACTGCTTCGCCCTTGTAATATTTTAAGTTTTAACTTGTAATATTTTCAGTTTTACTTTTCGCCATCTTTATTATGTAACTGCACCAAAGCGTTGTAATAATTAGGATTTTATTTTCTGCCATTTTATTTTTCTGCCATTTATTTTTCTGTCATTTAAATTCCTGCCATTGATCCTATATTAACTGTGTGGTTTAATAATGTAGGGCGTGAAAACCTACTAAATTAATTATTTAATATTTTTCTATAACCTTTATATTTTTTTTGTAAATAAATAATAAATACTAACTATTTTAATAAATTTTTTTTATTACTTACTTATAATAATAAATCCTTATATATTTTGTAAATAAAATCTAATTGACTATTTTTCTAATTGAATAATAATAATAAACCTATTAATCTAATAATTTGATATTTTCTATAATCTTTATTTATTTTGTAAATAACTAACTTAATATTTTTCATATAACTCTTTTATTTTAAAATTTGTACATTAATGTATTTTAAATTCTTTTATTATTACTAATTTATTTTAAACTCATATTTTTCTAATAACTTCTAAAAAAATCTAACTTGTTTAACCTAAAATAATTTCTTTTAAAATTCTAACCTTTTTATTATCACTTTATTATTATTGTTATTTTATTATTGCTTTATTATCATTGTTTATTTATTATTTTATTATTATTTGCTTTTATCTATTCTATTTTTGCTTCATTATTTTCCTTATTTTAATTTTGTTTTATTTATAATATTAGGAACAAATGTATAGGTTTTAAATTTATTTTTTCTCGCCTGATTATTATGTATCTGTCCCATAGCCATGTAATAGTTTAGGAATTTATTTTTCTTGCTTTTATTTTTGTAAATATTTATTGCGTGGTTAGTAATTTAGGGAGTGCAAAAAACTAACTGTAAATAATTGAACTTTGAAAATTAAATTCAAGACAAATATCTGAAAAATAACACTCACACACGTAAGTCGATCTTTGATCGCCATCTGTACTTCCTAGGGTATTCCTCTTGGTTGCCTTCTTTAAATGGTCAAGTCCCTCGAAAAAAGGGGTGTCTTAAGCAAAGTCCCTTCAAACAGAAAAATCATCAAGTCCCTATAAACTTAAAAGATCAAGTCCCTACGAGGTTGCCTACGATATAATGATCTTGTCCCTTCGGTAAATATGATGATAGTCCCTACGAGTTGCTAAAGACACCCCTTATGTTGCCTTCATTGACCATACGATGACCCTACGCCCGTCCCTTAAACACATCCAAGGTAATGACTACCTATTCCTTAATAATAGGGACAGTCTTACCATTGAAAGAATATACGAGAACACGAAAGACTTAATCTAGGGTAGGTATCTCATAGTTACTTGCTCACACTTTTCGAAATTACTTTTACACCTCACAATTTCTAAACTAGGCTTTGTATACACCCATATGAGGGTCATTACAAAGTACTTAAAGAAATTTTTCTAATCACACACTACACTCTTGCAAACAAACAATGTGAGCTAAGTAACTAAGAGCCCATGGATAACCATGGATATAAAGGGTGCTAATACCTTCCCTTTGTATAACCTACCCCCCGAACTCAAAATCTTTTTAAGGTCTTTCCTGTTCTTTTATGTCCTTTCCTTTTGGATAAAATAAAAGTCGGTGGCGACTCTTGCTATCCGCAACATTTAACTAAAGTCAGTTCTCCCACCGTGTTACAACCTCAACATGAAATTTGTTTGGAATGTCATAGGGAGTAACGTTTCTCTTGGAATCATTTTCATATGACAAAAGTTGTAGGAGATAGTGTCTAAGGAACCCCAGTTTTGATCAGTTGACTTTCTCTGGTCAACCACCATGAACCAACTTGCAAACCTGAAGTTCTCTTGATCTTTGGGACTCATGGAGGATCATATATGCATATTATGATATATAATTAAGTATCCCTTTAAATATTTGATCAAATGATGAATAAAATTGTTGAGGAAATCATACAAGATACCTAGATGAATTAGGGCTTCCAAGGCAAACAAGCTTCAAACTCTTGGTGAATTATTGATCAAAATGATAAATGAAGATCATGGGAGACCCATATATGATATATAGAATAAATGTGAACCATCTCTCGATTGCTCTCCTTGCATTGAGGGTCTTAAACCCTAGATATGAGCTTGATGAGTCATTGGTGGATGCACGCACTACCTACAAAAGAAACAAAGATATACATAGACATATTTTTGGTATTTTGGTTAGTAAATAATGAAAAACAAAGTATGATACAATCAAATATGCTTGGTGACCTCTCCCAATGCAAACCAAATGAATGAGGGGTGAGGAGGATGCCAAGGTGTGATCCCAAAACCAATGCATATGATGAAATAACATGAGGGATCATAGGGTCAAAATTAGGGTATTACACTTATTACTTATTGCTTGATCAAAGTCCAAAGGAAAATGGGTTTCTATATGACATTCTTGTCTATTGGATTGCATCTCATTGGTCAGATCTTTTCAACTCTTAACTTTTAATTTATGCTTAGGATATCCTCTTCATCTCCTCCCATTTCTTAAATTTCAAAATCTCTCCCTCTTTTCAAAAACGTTTTCTTTACTTGTGATTTCAAATTTATACATCGTTTTAATGATTAGAAACTTTGGCCTTATGCCATTGAATTTTTGAACTTCTTTTGTTAAATCAAACTTGTAAATAAACTTAAACATATTAACTTAAATTTCAAAAGATAAAAAGAACTAATAACCCCATTCAAATTTTTGGCCCTTTGTGCCATTTCTTATTAAACTTTTGTTAAAAGCAACTCACCAACTCATTTGAAATTTTTACCACGAACTACGAGGTTTTGATCCCTCATTTTTATGTTGGTACGTAGGCACAAGACCAAAGATCTTGTCAAACATAAAAAGATAATCAATGAATTCTTTTCTCATCCCCACACTCTATTTTTCTCAAACGTCATTTATACCAAAAACACATGTACACATAAAAAAGGGCTCCCTAGGAGTACCTAGGACACTTTCGGTGCTAACACCTTCCCTTTGTGTAACCAACCCCCTTACCTGTAATCTCTGGCATTTTATTAGTTTTGATTTGAAAAATTCTTATCTTTAGATTTTGTTCTTACTTTTCCCTTTTCCTTTGGAAACAATAAAAGCGCGGTGGCGACTATGTTTTTATTGACGTCAAGTTTATCCATAGCTTGATGGTCATGAATTTACCGCTACACATTTCAATATTGATAACTTCAAATGATTGGAACGGGATTTCCTTCATCTCCCCTTCTCCTTCAATGTAACGAAAGGATGTGAGGTGATTTACCACAATATTATTTTCACCCTCTATGACAACCAGTTTGTCGTCAGTCAAGAATTTCAATCTTTGGTGGAGCGTTGACGTGACTGCACCAGCTAAGTGGATCCAAGGCCTTCCAAGCAGACAACTGTAAGTTGGATAGATGTCCATGACAAAGAAAGTGATAAGGAAAGTATGGGAACCAATATTAATAGGAAAATTCACCTCACCGATTATAGTCTTTCTAGTCCCATCAAATGCTCTTACTATAAGCTTGCTTGGTTTCATTACGAGTCCTTCAACAATTAGCTTGGCAAGGGAGCTCTTAGGCATCATATTGAGAGAAGACCCAGTGTCTACCAAAACTCCTGATAGGACTGTATCCACGCACTCAATTAAAATATGGAGAGCCTTATTATGATTCCTCCCCTAGGCGGGAAGCTCCTCGTCACTAAAGCACAAGCTTAAGCTAGTAGTGATATTATCAACTACCCCTTCAAACTGACACACAGAGATCTCTTGTGGCACATGAGTTTTCCTCCAAAAAAATTCTAAAGCATCCCTATGGGCCTCCGATCATATTAATAAAGACAACATTAACATCTGATACCGTGTCTAGTTAAGCTGATCAACTACTCGATAATCGCTCTTCTTGATAATGCGTAAGAACTCTTCTACTTCATTGGAAGGTGCAGGGTCTTATCTCTACTAAGCATCATTAATTTGTTTTCCTTTGTCTGAAGCTGAAGGATTGCTAGTTCCAATCGGATTGGGTGTTGGTGCAAATATCCTCTCACTTCTCGTGATTCCTCTAGTGTCGGCGATATTGATCATTGGATCACTAGACTTCAACGGTTCTTCTTGAATCTTCTAACCATGGATGTAGAATGAGGTGTCATACACCCATGGGACTGCCTTGGTATCAACATACATCAATGGTGTGGGAACTGTTATTATTATCGGAGCAACAGGATTTGTTGGTAGAGTTAACTAAGATAAGTTATATGTAATTTGAAGAGGAGAGACTTCGTCGTATGGTATATCGAGGGTAGACACATCTTCTTTTATGGACGGATAGTCTACCACCAAGATCCCTTAGTCCATTAATCATTGTATGACAAACTTCAAAGCTTTACATTATTGTGGGTTAATCAGATAGTGTTCACAATCATTACTACAGACGGGAAAGGCATTATCCTTCATTAAAGCGTTCTTGATCTCGACGAGTGGTATTTTTAACTCGTCCACACAGGACATTAATCTTCTTCCATTGTCAACTTCCACCATATTCACAGCTGAATTGTTGTGAGGGGGAACTGGGTTGTGATTTACATTCGGGCCATTAGGGGTGAATGTAATTGCCTTAGAATCAATCAGATCTTAAACCTTGTACTTCAATGTTTTACAATTCTCAACGGAATGCCCGGGAGCGCCGGAATGAAATTCACAGCGGGCATTTGCATCATAACCAGGAGGAAGAACTGTTGGTGGGGGTCCCAACTCCCTTAGTTGTACAAGTGATCCCCTCAATAAATATGGTAGAATGTGTCTATACAGCATGGGAACCGTGTCAAATATTCTCTCGGGCCTTCGCACCCTTTGTTGTTGTTGTTGATATTGTGGTTACTGGTGTTGCGGTTGTTATTGATATTGTTGTTGTTGTTGTGGTAGTTGTTGGTAGCGTTGTTGTTGTTGAGTTTGAACAGGAATTGTAAATTGTTGTTGTTGAATAGGTTGAACGGGAGCTATGATGTCTACTTGTGGATAAGTCAAATTTCTTGTTTGAATGATGGAAGTGGCATTGGTCTCGCCTTCTTGTTTTTTACCGTAGGGAATAAAAGGTTTCTTCGATGCACTTGAAGTACTGGCAGAGTTTTGGATCTTCCCCATCTTAATCATATTTTCTATCCTTTCACCGACTAAGACTAGGTCGCAAAAGCCCGAAGAGGTGCTCCATACCATTCTGTGCGGGTATGGGCCTTGCAGGTTACCCATAAAGATGTCTATCAGTTCCCTTTCTAGCAATGGGGGTTGTACCCTAGCAGCTAATTCCCTCCACCGTTGGGCATACTCTTTGAAGGACTCCTTAGACCTTTGATTCAGATATTGCAACCGCGTGTGATTAGGTTCCATATCAGTGTTGTACTGATAGTTCTTGAGGAATGCCTCATCCATTTCCTTCATGTGTGAATATGGCTGCCCTCGAGTTCTATATACCAATCCAAAGATGCCCCACTGAGGGAATCTTGGAAAAAATGCATTAATAGTTGATCATCACTAGAATAAGCAGCCATCTTTCGGCAGTATGCCCTAATGTGAGTCCTAGGGTCACTATTTCCCTTATATTTTTCAACGTCTAGGACTTTGAACTTGGCCGAAATAATGACCCCGGGCACTAGGCACATTTTCGCGTCAAGGCCCAAAAGATCGGTGTTCCCCATTTCCTTGAGCTTCTCCTCAATAACCTTTACCTTCCTCTCCACCTCGTTGGTTGCTAAACCGAAAGCATCATATTGAGTAGCAGCCCTTGGGCTGAAGAATGCATCATGTTGGTCGTCTATTTCAAAGACAAGATAACGAGGATTGCCGTTTGAAACACCGTCAAGTGCACTAATGTTAAATGGAGGATCAACTTGAGAAAGTGGAGGTGGAGTCTCGACCGCTGGAGGGGTATGAGGATTGGTAGCACTGGCACGTTGGTTCACTTCCTCTTGCATTTTTGCCAAAACTTCTTGGCCTCTTGTGACTGCTTGAATAGTCTCCATCAATAGCCGCATTTGGGACCAAACCTGGGATACTTCCTCCTGAAGTGCATCTTGGTTTTCTTGAAGTTGTTCCATGATAGCTTGTCGGCGTCCTCGTGTATTGTACCGAAAGTCAGCTTTGGAGATTAGTTTTAGTCAGAAAAGAAGGGTGGATGGATGAGTTTTTATGTTTTTAAAGATGTAAATGATGCATGAATTTTATTTTTTTAGTTTTTTTGTTTTATGTTAAAGCAAATCTCCTTTTTTAGTTATTCGTGTTTATTTTGAGAACTACTTGACAATTTACGTTCACAATCACAGATCAAGTAAAACACAATATAGAAAATCATGAAGCTTTCATTCATCCTTTGAAGGGAAAATAGATTGCAATACATGGAAGTTGTAAAGTACAAGAAGTGGAAAAAAATAAACTAACTAGATATCAACCCTAAAAGTGACCCCCTGAGACTTGCGGAGACCCTCAATATCGGTGATGAGTTCAACCACTGTCTTCTTGCAGAATTTAATGAAGTGATAGACCTCCTCGGGGGGTATTATCTGGGCACATGATCAGATCAACCTCCTTTAACTTGTCGAGAAAGTCTTGAAGGGCATAGTTAGTTAGTCCCACCATGTTGGCATATTTGTCCCTCCACTCGTTGTAAAGGGCTTGGAGATTATGGATGATTCCATCCCTTTGAGAAATGGCAGCTTCGGATCCATGGCAACGCTCCTCCCAATGTCTATAGTTATTTTGCAACTCTACATAGGCTTGGTCATAAATCCCCCTCTTCAAGTTCTTGATTTGCTCGCAAGCTCGTCCAAGGTTGAACTGCTCAAGCAAGAAACTTCGGTGAATCTTTTCTCTCTCTAGTTATTCCTTGGCTAGAAGGTCCTTATACTCCTTTAGAGTGGTCCTTAGATCGAGAATATAGGCCTCATAATCTTCCCTTGCTTCTTTCTTCATGGCGTTAGACCTCTCGACATTATTCTCAAGGTCCTTGATAATTACGAATGCTTGATCAAATTCGTCGTTGCGGAAGTCTAGTACAGAATTAGTTCCTTGTAGGGATCCACCAACCCAAACTCTTTGTCCCTCGGCTAATCGGAGCCTCTTCTTGCTATCTTTGAATTTTTCAGAAACTCGCTTACCCTTATCCTCTAAGACGTGGTTACGTTCCTTGGCACGATTGAGTTGGACTTGTAATTGAGTGTTTTCCAACTCAAGCTCTTTGATTTGGCTGGTAATTTTGTCCAAGTCCTCTTGTAAGATAGGCTCGGGCTTGGACATCAATGGGAATGAGGAAGGGTCAAACAAAAGCGGTATCCTAACAACCCTAACCCTCTCTTTTACTCACACATAGTAGGGTTCCTTGGCTAGGATGTTTTTCTTACCCCATTCTTGGTCAATACGGACTATGTTTGTCCAAGCTTTTCGCACTCTCTTCACGTTTGAATCGAGCGGATCCACGGTATTGATAACAAACGGAATAAAGTTTCTTTCCTCGGGAGGAGTTGTCATCGCGTGCCCTAGTTGTTTTTTTAGTATAGTAGGGTTGTAGTTGATGCAACCTTGTGTTCCTATTAAGGGTACGTTAGGGATTTCTCCACATCTTGTAATGACGTCTTTCATATCATATTCCTCTTGTACCATAGAATTGAGTTGGTGGAGAGAGATGCGAACCTTTGAGGCCATGTCAGTTTGTTTTGGGCAAAAGGTCCACTTTGAGGCATGCGGGCCCTGATCCATATATGTAAAATAGGAGCACAATAGAGGAAAGTACCTCACTTCTTCTCATGCCTTGTATGAAAGGTATGGTAGAAGTCGGGAAGTAAAAAACGATTGGATTCTTCGTTAGAAAAATTTCAACTGCCAAGTGATCCACGAACTTGTCCACATTTTGGAAGAGGACAATTCCATGAATCAAAATTTCCAAAGTTGCACAATAGAAGTCAGGTCTTCCTTCTTTAGTCATTTCCCAAGCATAGGCTTCAAGGAACTTTTGGGTTAAACCTTTGATAAATCCTTTAATGCCCCAATTAGCCACTAGCTTGTTGGCATTGATACCCACAGCGAGTTAGAGCTCGGTTAAACAGTAACCTTCTTCCAACTTCGGGAAAGGGTTATATTCTTTGATTGATTGGTTGAGGAGTCTCTCGAGGTTTTCCAAGGTTGGAGAGATTTGGAAGTCGGGGGAAAGTGAAGCATCTTAAAGGGACGTCATAATATTGAGCCATTGTAGTGATAGCATCATAGTCAACCTTCACGGTTAGAATATCTATGATGTTCCCCAAATCAACTCTAAACTTGTTGTCTTTGAGAACTACTACCTTTGAGCAGAGGACCTTTAATGAACAGATGTCAGGACTCTTGAAGCGGAAGGTAGAGGTTATTTTCCTTGTTGAAGTATCCATGATTATGTCAGGAAAAAGTCTTGTAATTCTACATTCGAACAAACGAAAATTTTAAGAGCTTTGCTTATTATTTTGATGATGAATTAATGTATGAATGAATGATTGGTTTATTATTTCCACGGGTTTTTAGGCATGGGGTCATGGTTTCAGACCTCTGTGACGAAGCATGGAGTTAATAATGACTTCTTAGTAAACCAAGGTTCTCGCTTTGTGTGATCTAGGGCTTTTAGAAAATTGGGTGTAAGACACTGCCCCTAGAGTCATGGACTTCCTTGATTGTCAGCTGCATATGTCAATTTATTTGTCTACTCTAAGTGAGATCTTCGTATCGACCCTTACGAGGAAGACACCTTGATAGCCTATACTATAAGATCATCGGTTTAGGTTGGCCATAATTAAAGGTTCTAAAAGGGGTCTTAGGGTCACTGACTCTAGTAAAGGAAACGATTCTTATTCCGAAAGCACGACGGTCATGAATCCCCTTAAGAGAATCTACCACTAAGTGAGGTTCTCGTATGATCCTAACGAGGATGGCACCTCGCGGACCAATACTACTCAACCTCTCCTATATCAAGCAAAACTCTCAGACTCGGGTGGAGAGTCTTTCACATAAGGTTTTTCTTTGCAATCATTATTGCTTCCAAAATTCTTCGTCATAGAGCCAAGGTTTCAGACCAAGAGACAAACAAAGAAAATATGTACAAGTTAGCAACAAAAACAATATATATAGAAAAATAAATAATAGATAAATCTCCAAGTGCATAAAAGAGGAACAACCCAAACTAGGCTAGACTTGCTTAGGGAAAAACTATAGTCCCCGGCAGAGTCGCCAAATGTGGCTACCGGGATTTCACGATAATGAAACTGGAACTAAAGAGATGCCAAAGGGAGGCAAAATCAGAAGAGTCGCCATCGAATTTTATGTGTGCGCCTCTCTCGGAGAGGCGAAGGAAAATAGTCGATAAGACCCTCAGAAAAGAGAAGCGCTAAAAGAGAATAAGGAATCAGTCTCATAACCAAGATTTGGATTCGGAAGTCGGTTACGCGAGGTGAAGGTATTAGCATCCCTCATGTCCATGGCACTCCATGGGAACCATTTGGGTTGTTTTACATACATGGGATTTATTTATCATTGTTTTATTTTCAAAAGAATATGTGTGAAAAAAAGGGGTGTTTTTGTTATTATAGTGCTCGTCAAGGATTGGGGCTCTTGTGTCTACGTATCACTCATTCGGGGATGAGGAATCAGAGCTTTGTAGTTTAGAGTAGAAAATATTTGTGTGTTGATTGATTTTACCTTTGAGAAAAGGGTTTTCGAGATTATGCCCTAAGGCACAAAAATGAGTTTGATGAGTTGTATTAATTTTTACCTTGAATAAGGGTTTTATGAAAGAATGTTTGTGATTATATTGTACTAAAGTCTATGGACGGGGGTGATTATTCTAGACAAAAAGTCAAGCGTATTGCATCTAAAATAATCAAAGTAAGGTTAGGAATGCCCCATTCTTACTTATTCTCCACCACTTAAGGCTCGTGGCGCACAATAATAATCGTAATTTTATTATATTGTGAGTTTGATTATGAAAATGTCACTTGACGTTGAATCAAGGGTTTGTTTATTTAATTATGAAATTTGGCTTATGCAACATGAATACAAAGTAACCAACAAGAAAAATAAAGGGTCTCATTATAAGGTAGCCCAAGAGAAAGTATTGTGTGTGCCAAAGTGACCTATTCTAAACAAAGGATAATAGTCTTACAAACATGTCCCTCTAAGGTGGTGCCATGATGTCATTCTTACAACATGAATGTAAGTTACGGATGAAATTCCAAGTGTTTACAAAGTATCACAAAAGAGTAATGAAAAGGCCTCCAAGCAAAGGTACTAAGATGAAATCCTCTAAGTCCAAGTTAATTAAGACTGGAGTGAATATTTTTGATCTTATCATTTTATCATGTTTTTGTTGTTTTTAATTTTTGATGATAATAAAATAAATAACAAGTAAATAAACATGCACGATGAGTTTGTACAATGATGATGGTAATGAATACTTGAATATAAATTACAAGGTAATAACATAAAAGTAAATTACAAGATAAAGAATAACAATATCACAATAATAATGGTTAGTGGATATAAATGACATTAAAATAAATAACAAGTTAGTAGTATCAAAATGACAATAACAAAGCTTAATGATAAATAAAGTTAGTGAAGTACAATTAATGGTTAGTAATATGTGCAAAATGAACACTTTGAGAACTACTTTTTCATAGGTGAAAAACTCAAAATATGACACATTAAGTGATAACTTATCATTGATAAAAAGTATTGAAAATGATTAATAATTACCTTACAATAGATTTGTAACAAAGAAAGTTATACAATCCTAAGTTCATCTATCAATATTTTAAACAATAATGATTTGTTCTCTTTCTTTTTTTTTACCCCCTTTTTTTTCACACATATTCTTTTGGAAATAAACTAATGATAGATAAATCCCATGTATGTAAAACAACCCAAATGGTTCCCATGGAGTACCATGGACGTGATGGGTTTTAATACCTTCCCTTTGCGTAACCGACTTCCGAATCCAAATCTCGGTTATGAGACCGATTCCTTATTCTCTTTTAGCACTTCCCGTGCGCGTCTCTTTTCCGAGGGTATTATCGACTATTTTCCCTCGCCTCTCCGGTAGAGTCACACAAATAAAATTCGGTGGCGACTCTACTGATATTGCCTCCCTTTGGCATCTCTTTAATCTCGATTTCGTTATCATGAAATCCTGGTAGCGACACACTGCCCCAAACCGAACAAAATAAAAGTAAAGAATAAAATTACAAAATAAAAACTAAAATTAAAAACGTTGCACAAATATTTCCTTGTTGAAATTATCAAACAAATCCCGACAATGGCGCCAAAAACTTGATGACTTAACTAGCAAGTGTACTAGTCTCGTCAAAGTAATAAAGTAATTAGTGTATTAGGTGTTTCTAAGTTCGATAATTTAATAGCCACAACTTATAATTACATATTCCTAGTTAATTACTAAGTTTAACAGTTTTCCTAGTTTATATCGGTAGACTTACGACCAATAATCTATATTCATATAAAATCACTTTGTGTGCTCGTCAAGACACAAAGAGAAATGAACTCACCAACAATTGAATAATAATTATAACATAAAAGTAATCAAATCATCTCAAATATCCATATGATCTATAAGAGTACAATTAAGTTCATCTCAAAACACATAATCTAAAATAACCTAACTACTCATAGTGAAATTAACGATTATCATGAGTGGCTCCAATGCTCTTCGAATTCTCTAAGTCATCACTTTCTCTATAATATTTGTAACCCTCCAAAAGTCTCCATCTTTTTCTATTTAAATTGTAAAAAAACGTGTCAGAAAAAGTTGTCATCGCGACCACGTTATCCTGTATCGCGATCGCGATATGTTATTTATTCCATAATGTCAGCATCGCGATCGCGTGAAAAACAGTGGAAAAATCTTCTATTTTCTTCCTTTTTTATTCTTATTTTTTTATAAGTCCCATCTTTCTTCACCTTTGAAGATTTTTCTCAATTCTTCGTCATTTTTTCTTGGCTTTTACTCATATTTCCACCAATTTAGTCAAAAATTGCTCACAAATATTATGTAATGACTAAGTGTCATCATAAACTCATGTATTAGTTTGGAGGAAGATCTTATTATAAGAATGTTGTCCACATATATTAGTGCATACAAAGTAACAATGTGATGATTATAGACAAAAAGAGAATGGTCACATTTACTATACAAAAATTCAAAGTGAATTAGTGCCTGGTGCAGTTTTTCATACCATGCACTTGGAGCTTTCTTGAGTCCATAAAATGCTTTCTTGAGCTTGTAAACTAGATCAGGATTTGAATCCAAGAAGTCAAGGAACTTGTTGCATGTATACCTCCTCTTGCAAATCATTATTAAGGAATGCATTGTTGATGTCAACGTGTTGGATTTCCCACTTATAAGTATGAGCTAAAGTTTATACAACAAGAATTGTTGTGGGCTTAAAAACTGGTGAAAACGTCTCATGAAAGTCAAACCCATGTTATTGATGAAATACTTTGGCAAATAACCTTGCCTTATACTTTTTTACACTGCCATCTGGGTTTCTTTGACCTTGAAAACCTACTTGCACCCAATTGTTTTTCAATTTGGAGGTAGAGAGGTGAGTTCCCATGTGCCATTATTTATAAGAGAATCATATTCAACATGCATTGCCTCAAACAAAATGAGATTGAGATAATGCTTGCTTAACTGTGCTTAATTCAGTGTGAGCTAGGAAAATCTTAGGTTTAGACTTGCCAGTTTTGGCACGTGTGAGCATTGAATGATCATTTTGCACAAGAATGTGTTTGAGTGGCTTACTATGGAATGAGGGGGACAAAGAATTTGTTGACCCTGACATGATGAAAGAGGGTAGATTTGACTCAGTGGACTTATGTGAAGGTAACTTGTGATCTAAGTCAGTGGAAAATGTGGTGGATGATGAACTGATGACTTCATTATCATGTGGTAAGGGGGAAATGAATGATGACATATCAGTTTCAAATACATGGGAAGGATTACTTTTTGAGGAGGGTGTTTGTGTTAAAGTGCTTGGTTCTATGTCATGTGTATAAGTTATTTTGTTTTGTTCTATGTCATTTTCATGTGATACAGGGAGATTAAGTGAAGTATGAGGGCTTGAAGTATGTATACCTGTGTTAGATACATATGTGGTTTGGAGAAGAATATTAGGAAATTGAACCTGATGAACTTGTGAGGTGGAACCTGAATGATCACCAATTTGGAAGTCATTCTTGAATGGAAAGTCATTTTCATTGAACACAACATCTTTAGAGATGAGAATTCGTCCCTCCATATTCATACATTTGTGGCCTTGTGTGTAGGAGAGACCCCTAAATAGACACACATAGTGCTCTTGAATTCTAGTTTATGCTTGTTGTAATGCCTCAAGTGTGGAAAGCATGAAGACCCAAATATCTTCAGTAAAATGCAGTAGTGAAACTGTGATCCCAAAAGGTGAGAGGTAATGAAGCATGATCAAGTAGGGTGAGTTCCATTTCCACTATTTGTTTATTATTCCTATCAACTATTTTTATGGGAATCATGAGGATATGTTAACCTAATCATGATACCTTTTTACTAAATTATTTTAGTGAAGGATCTGAATTCTCCTCCAAAATCATATTGAATGGCCTTGATCTTGACTTGAAATTGTGTTTGGATATAGCTTTGAAACAAGTTGAAGGTATAGACTACATCATTTTTTGCTTGGGAGGGTATATCCAAGTGTACCTTGAAAATGTATCCACAAATGCAATTTGGTAGTTATAACCACGACTTGAGGATGTTGGTGAGGGTCCCCATAGATCAGTGTGAATTAGCTCAAACAAATGTGTGTAATTGGTAATAGACAAGGGAGCAAATTACTTGTGAGATTTACCAAAACTACATGAATTGCAAAAGTCAGTGACATTTTTATTGCTTATAGGAATATTACACAATGGAAAGATTATATTTAGAGCTCTAGGATTGGCATGTCCTGGTCTAGCATTCCATATGGACCAGACATTGGGACTAACAACTGTATTTATAGATTGAAATTTGTTATGAACATGAGAAGTTAAATTATGATTGATAGTTGGGCATGGACTTTGTGACTTATAACTCAAGTAATTCCTTGAAGGTTCCAAAGTAGGGTTTGTGAAGCAATACAAGACACTTTCATCTAGGAATCCGTCAAGTAGCACCACATTAGAGGCCTGAGATTTAATGAAACATCTGTTAGAATGAAGCTCAAAATAGACATTGTTATACCTAGCAAGGTTGGAAACAAATATTAAGTTCCTAGTAATGGATAGCATGTGTAGTATATCAATTAGATTCGACACATAATTTGACATAAGATTAGAGGAAACTTGAGAAGATGTCCATTACTAATTACAAATTACCACAATGTTAAGTCATGCACAAGAATGGACGTGTTGTAAATTGCTAATGCAAGATGTAATATGATGAGAGGCACCTGAATCTGCAAACCAGACATGGGACTCGAGATCATGAGGAACTGCAAATGAGTTTTTATGTGCTAAGTAAATTGTTGCTTATGGAGTAGGAGATTCTTAAGCCTTGGATCTTTGAGTACCTGTTGAGTTGTTGTTATTTGATCTTTAGGCCTGAGACTTGTGATGAGTAGGTTCAAAATTCTCATCAAACTTGTGACATCATTCAAGAGCATGGTGGCCATACTTGTTGCACAATTGACATGTAGGCCTACTTCCAGTGGTGTAGTTTGACTACCATGACATTTACTACATGTTTCCTTCCTCTTCCATGAAAATAGTGATGACCATTAGCACTAGGGGAATCATATTCAGTGACTTCTGAGTTAAGAAAGCCTTGAGTTATATTTGTAGTGGCACTGAGGGAGGCCTACTCTTTCCTATACTTATCCAACTGAGCTTCTTGGACATATAAGAGGGCTTCAACATCATATATATTTGTTGGCTCCCCTTTGCTATAAATCATCATAATGAAGGGATTGTACCCTATGGTAGCGCTTGTAATATTGTATCAATTTGATCCCTTTCTGAGATTGGATCTCCAATGGCAAGAAGAGACTCTGCAATAAGACGAATACACATAACATATTCAAATATAGTCTTGGTACCTTTCTTGGAAGTTTTCGGTTATGAGCGAAGTTGAGGCACTCGAGCTTTCATCTGAGAGTTGAAGTGTTTATGCATCCTGTCCCAGTTCTCATATGCATGTTTGCACGATAAGAGGCATGGTAGAACAAATTTAGAAATTATCGAGAGCAACCATGCGAATAGAGGTTGATCTTGCACAATCCAGGCTTCATAATTTTCGAATATGATGTCGGTAACTCGAGAACCGTGCAAAAGGTGAATAACTTCTTTGAATCTTGAAACTTGAGAATCATAACATGAACATGAGACGAGTCATAGCGTCTCTGAATCCAGAAATGACTCAAAAAATATGTTACGGTTTCTCTGAAACCACAAGAATGAATTTGCAATGCAGCTTCTCTAAAGCTTGAAAACCTTCAATAATGGTGATACACTCAAGTTTGAAGATGATGCAGCAGAATAAGGTCTCTCTTAGGCGTATGATCTCATGTTAGAGTGATACATTGCTCATGAATAAAAGAGAGAGAGCTTCATCAACACTATGCAAACTTTGCTTGCTTTGTAAATTCATCTATGTTAATTTCCATTACAGGAGTCTTCACTCTTATATACACTATGAACACTTAAAGTGGTTGTAGCTAACTCAAAATTAGTTATTCACCTAAATATCTATTCTAGCATGGTCATGCACATTGCTTAACAAACTCATGCATAATACATCATCAAACACATACATGCACTCTTCTAATAATGTAAAACTATTTTAGACAACAATGCATCTTCAGTAAACAAAACTTAAACAATAAAAAATGTGTTGTGAATGTCTCCTTCTGTATGAATTACTTAGTGTGTGTTTGGATTGGAGGATAAAAAAGTGATTTCAACATGATTGAGTTAGATAAAATTGATTTATATTTTAATACAATAATATATAAGTGATTAATAATATAGAAGTGATTGTTATCAATTAATTTTGCCTAGATAGTTTTTATCAAAATTTATTTTGAATGTATAATTACCAAATTGGTTATAAATTTTAATACAAAACAAAAAGAGAAGAAGGGATTTATGATAATTAAGGAGGGTAAAAAAGAAAATTTAAAGGGAGTTGTTATAACTAAAATATAATAAATGTAGAATTAATTTTTTTCTAACCTCAAAAGGTAATAATGTTAGATTATAAGATAATTGCTTTTAAAGGAAGACGATTAGAGAAAAATCCAAACATAAAAAAAAGACAAATTTTTAAGTTGGAGAGGATTAGAAGTGCTTTTGGAACTGGTAAAAGGCAGTTCAATTCAAATATGTCTTTAATCTTATTTTAAAAATCAATATCTAAATTAAAAAAATGTGCTAACAATAAAATGCATTATTATTTATTGTTGGAATTAAACCTAAAACTATGAGTAATTCCGAGTCAATCTTGATGAACAAGATTCAATCGCACCGGTCGAATTCCCTCTTGTTCTTCACTCTTCACTTGAGTGACCTTGATTGCAAGATTGTATCGCTGTACAATGATGATGAAAACAAGAAAAGAAAATTGAATTTGGGAAAGAAAAAGATTAGGATTTATCAAGAGAGGGAAAAAGATGAATTGATTCTGCAGAGTTTCTCTCTGCTCGTAAACAATGATTCTTTATTCCTTTTACAACTGCAAAATTCAAGTATTTACAATAATAGGGGTTACTCCATATTTATATATTTTGGGATTGCTTTCTTCTCAAGCAAGGCCCAAAACTAACCTAACTAACTCATCTAAACAAACAAATAAAGCTAAGTCTAACAAGACTGTCGAGATACTCTTCGGCATTTTGACACCTAAGTGATTCGACACTTCTTTGCTTCTGTCGAGCAACCTACTTCGACACAAGGAATTAAGATTCAACAGACCACCTAACTCATTGTGTCTAAGCTATCTACATTCATCATAGACTTTAACTTCTTAAACACTTCGATCTGCACTCCCTTTGTCATGATGTCTGCAATCTGATTCTCAATTCTGCAGTGTTCCAAGTTCAACTTTGATTTTGCTACCTGCTCTCGAAGACAATAGAACCTCATTTCAATGTGCTTGCTTCGTCCATGCGCTATCGAATTCTTCTCCAGATTGATAGCAGACATGTTGTCGATCTTCTTCGTAATCTCTCCATGATTCTTCCTTGTAATCTCTTCGACCAAATTCACCGTCCAAGTTGCTTGACATGCACAAATAGAGGTAACTATGTACTCTGCTTCACACAACGACGGTTCCACTATTGGTTCCTTTCTTGAACTCCAAGCAACTGGTGCACCACCTAGCATAAACACATATCCAATTGTGTATTTTCTATCAACGATATCACTACACCAACTTGAGTCGGTGTATCCCACTAGTTTGCATTTTTTTCCTTCATCAGTTGGATGAAACAAAATTCCATAGTCGAGAGTTCCTTTGAGATACCTTAGTATCCTCTTCGTTGCTGCTAGGTGTGATACCTCTTGCTTCTACATGAATCTACTCACCATACCTACACTGTATGCTAGATCAGGCCTTGTGTGACAAATGTATCGAAGTGTCCAATGAGTCTTTTGTACTGCGTTGGATCAGCATCATATTCATCTGTGTCTTTTGACAGTTGCAATCTGGGCTCAGCTGGAGTCGAAGTTGGGTTGCAATTTGCATCTCAAATATCTTGAGTATTTTGCCTGCATATCTTCTTTGGTGCATCATCAAACCTCTATCACTCTTGTATAATTCGATACCAAGGAAATATGATAGATTTCCTAAATCTAACATTTCAAACTCCTCAGTTAGGACATGTTTGAAATCTTCGATCTCCTTCTTGCAATTTCCTGTTATTAATAGCTCATCGACATAGATACATAGTATGAGCAATTCACTATTGTTTCTTCTTACATATACTCCATCTCAGTTGTGCACTTCACAAATTCCTTCTTCCTTAGGAAACTATCTATCTTCTTATTCCAAGCTCTTGGAGCTTGCTTAAGTCCATACAGAGCTTTATGCAACCTGTATACCTTGATTTCTTCGCCATGTTTCACAAACCCAATTGGTTGTGCAACATAAACTTGTTTATCTAAGGGGCCATCCAGGAATGAAGATTTCACATCCATCTGACATATGTGTCAATTATTCATGTTTGCTAGACCAACAACCAACCTGATTGTTTCGATCCTAACGACAAGTGCAAAAACTCCATCGAAGTTTATTCCTTCCTTCTGAATAAATCCTTTCCCCACAGGTCTCGCCTTGTGTCGAGTTACTTCTCCTTTGGGATTCAACTTCACCTTGTATACCCACTTCACATCGATTTCCTTCTTGTCTTGAGGCAATTCGACAAGTGACCACGTGTTATTGTCTTCGATGGACTTCAATTCCTCATTCATTGCTTTCACCCACTTCAAATCCTTCAATGCCTCAGTTGCATAAACTAATTTTACATCTACATAGAAAGCATAATGTACTAACTCACCTTTATCATCGACCACATCATCTGATATAATCATACATTATTGCAATCATGTAGGCATGTGTCTTGTTCTTTGAGGTCTACTTGTACTTGCTTGACCTCTGAGTTCTTCTTGTTGAACTTCTCTTTCGACTTCAATTGTTGGTTCTTCAGATAAGATTCTCACTGAATCCTTATTGACATTTTTAGTCCAATCCCATTCCTTAAGCTCATATATGATCACGTCCCTGCTGATCACTACTTGCTTGTTCACTAGGTTGAACAACTTGTAACCTCTAGTCGAATGATATCCTAGGATCATCTGACTTTATGTGCTATAGACCCAAATACCTTTAGATGACTTAATTTAGGCTTGACACCATACCAAGATTCTTCTGGCGTAATTCCTTTTAGCTTCTTTATCGGACATCTATCCAAAATATATGTTGTTGCGACACTGCTTCTCCCCATAATTTTTTGGGTGGATGCTTGCCTTTCAAAATACTCCATACCATGTTCATAATGGTTCTATTCTTCCTTTCTGTCATTCCATTCTACTATGGAGTGTAGGGTGGCACCACCTCATAAACAATCCCTTCTCTCTCACATAGCTTGTCAAAGTCTTTCGACATATACTGATCAGTCACCATTTTTACTATGTTTTCATTACTTATTCGACAAGAAACGAAGGATTCTATAACATTTTGTGTGTATTATGGTACCTTTTGAGTTAGTTTTATTTTCCGTAAGTGTACTATTTTTCCTTTTCTAGTAATAAAGGGGAAATTCCCCGAATGTCGATCTCAAGGACTGCAAGTTAATATCGAGTTCAAATCATTGTTCAATTAAATAAAAAAACTAGTGTTGGGGGTTTTAGATTCAAATTTATAAAAATAAAGGCAAAAGATATTAATACGGTAAAATAAGGGTTTGCAAGAGAAGAGGAACAATGTCAGGGAAGGTGAATAATTTGTCCCAGTAACAACTCTGAGTCACTATTGCATCAACAAATATCAATTACTACCAGTTCTCAAGGGTATTTTCTCACAAGTCCTTGGTGAGAAAACTTTTAATCATCCAACCCTAATTTCTATGTCCATAAGAAATTATAGATGAAATTAAGCCTTATTATATCCAGAATGCTATGATTCATACAGGGTATCCTTAGTCCTAGGTGATATCTATTGCAGAGTAATCTTATGAAAACCTTACAAATGGTGGTCCAGTCTAATTGATAACCATACAACAATCTTGATTGGTCCGAAAGAGAAATCTTTAAACACATCAAAAGATTACCGTAAAAAAATATTATAAATGCAATCGTAAACTTAAAGTCATTACAGATCTAACGTGGATCACTTGATCTCCCTTATTAATTGAGGTGGCAGATCAAGTGGATCCAAACGCGTGCTCCACCATGTACACGAGTCAGCGCGCCACACAAATGGTATTTAAAACTAACACTCATGATTAAAACATAATGGAATGATCATGTGGCTCTGGACAGTCCAGCTCATCACCGGCGCAAAACATCGGTCATCTTCTCAGGCGACCTTGGTCGAACTGGTCCACTCATCACCATCACAAAAATGAAAAAGAAGGACGTGATTTTAAAGTAAAAATGGCATTGATCACGAATCTGACCTCAATTCATCCTAACTCCAAGTTTGTTAAGAGATACATGGAGTTGAAATTTGAGGTACATGAACTGAGTTGCTTTGATTTGACCTCAAAGCAACTCAATCTTCTTGCCTATATTGGTAGGACTTCAGACAACCAAGGATCCAAGAGAATTGATGAGAATTGAGAGAGATTCGAAGAGAAGAAAAAATTTGGAAAATACCTTCAATGTTGTGTAGAACTCGATTGCTCTTGCTTTGATTCTTGCTTGATCTCACTCAGGAAGCTTGCAGAAGTGGTTTAGAATTGAACAAAAGCTATGGATCCCTGGAGTTTTGAATCTCAAAACAGTGAGATACAAACTCAATTTTTAAAGAAAATTCTCAGGTTTCTCCTTTCAAATGTGAGGGTTTGAGGTATTGGAGCAAAGATGGCGCGCAAGGGTCCTCAATTCTGATGCTAGAGGCCTCTAATTATAGCTGCAGCTTGTGATATTTGCACCTTCAAATTCAATTTCCAAATTTGGCAATGGATGATGCATGCTTGCATGGGCGTGTACAGGCCCATGAAGTCACTCAATTAGGTCCATAATCAAGTGCAAATGAGTCTGAATGTGAATTGGAATGCAAGGTGTACAGCTGTTTGAAGTTTGATCTTTGCCAAATGATGATGCCCTATTCAAGCCATGCGCAGACCCCTCAAACCTTGTCCAAAATGGATGAAATTGGACTCTTTGGAAAGGTTAGATCAAGAGGAACAACTCTTATGTTGAACAATTTTCCATTTGAAGCTTGTATCATGATGAATTTTGAAGTGGAAGTTTGTAAATTTTAACGTATCAAAACAATTTCTAAGTGCCAAGCAATATGTTCACTTATTCCACCTTGGCTAACATTTTATGTGCGATTCAAATGAGAAAAGTGTCTTCATTAAAGTTGTAGCTCTTTCAAAATCCTTCAAAATGGTTACAAATTTAACCTGATTTGGATTTAAGATGAATGAGTTATGCATTTTTTAATTTGGGGAAAATCACTTGTTCAATGGCCTTGGTCCAAAATGACCTATAATATATCCTCATATCACATGCTCATAAAAGTTGAATTAGCTCTTCCTCCAAACATCAAAGTTGAAGTATACGCCTTGAATTCGATTGTGCAACTTGGGAGTCTTTCATCTCATAAAAATTGAGCAAGTTATGGTCTTGGGAAGTTGACCTTCAAATTAGGGTTTAGACAAAATAACCTATAATCTTTCACCATAAAAAATGACTTTCCAAGCAAAACTAGCTCTAGACCTCAACGTGAAATTTGTTTGGAATGTCATTTAGAGTAACGTTTCTCTTGGAATAATTTTTATATGATAAAAATTGTAGGAGAAAGGGTCTAGGGAACCCGAGTTTTGATCAGATGAATTCCTCTGGTTAACCACCATCAACCAACTTGCTAACTTGCAATTCTCTTGACTTTTGGGACTTATAGGAGATTATATATGCATAAGATGATGAAATTTGAAATACCCCTTGAAATATTTGATCAATTGTTGAAGAAGCTTGTTGAAGAAGTTACTCAAGATACCCAGATGAACTAGGGTTTCCAAGGCAAACCAATTCCAAACTCTTGAAGGACTCTTGATAATAATACCATGTAAAGATCATAGGGACTCATATATGAGGCCTAGAACCATTGCAGATCATTTCTTGATTGAGCTCCTTGTATTGAGGGTCTTAAACCCTATATATGAACTTGATGAATCAAAGGTGATCATGTGCCCTACCTACAAAGGGTTTGACAAATGCAAAGACATATTTTTGGAATTTTGGTTAGTAAATGATAAAATACAAAGTATGATACAATCACATAGTGCTTGGTGATCTCTCCCAAGAAAAACCCAATGGATGATGGGTGAGGAGGATGCCAAGTTATGATCCCAATGCCAATGCATATGATGAGATAGCATGAGGGATCTTAGGGTCAAAATTGAGGTCTTACAGCTGCCACTATTTAAAGACATTCTAACTGAGGAGGTGAAGGTTAAAATCTTTGTATCGACTCAGTAGAATGTGCTTAAATAACAACATATAGAAACAAATTTTGGTCCCTAAGAGACCTCATGATGCATATGATACGAATGCTAAAATAATCTCTCTGTGAGGAATATTGCCACAAAGGAAAAGAATTCAGAGAGACCGAAAGTCCGCAGGAGTGTAATGCATTCCGTAAGGAAAACTCACTAGGGAGACAGAGACTCTGGGGGATAAAGGGTTGTGCCTAGGCCAGGCTACGACTTAAAACTGCTGGGGGATACGAGGAATTCCATGAAAATGGAAAGAATCAGCCGGGGAGAAAAGGAACATCTGTAGGGAAAACGGATAAATCAGAACAATGCTGAAATACTCGAACCTAGCAAGAACTGTGAAGGAAATACACACTCAACTCAACTGGGGAAGAAACAATCTTCAACACAGGAGGAGCAAAAATATATTATCCATTGCTAGTTACTGGGTACGCAGATAATAAAATCTGACAGAGAAGACATCTGTTACCGGTTAGGGTAAACATATCAAGGATGACTTGCTGAGGGCCGCCAGGAGGTGTATTAATTACCGATTACTGGGTAAGAATAGACCTGCTAGGGAAAAGTTGAAAATAGGATTTACAACTACCGGTTACTGGGCAGAAGACCAAAAAGGAGAGAATATCTATCACTGTTTAAAGTGAACATATCAAGGATAGACTCAGCGGAAAGAAAATTTGCCATCGGCTAAGATGAACATATCAAGGATAGACTTGCCCGGGGATGTTAAGGAAGATATTTGTCATTGGTTAGGATGAACATATCAAGCCGTCTGAACAAAAAGTAGGAATTACATCTATCAAGTGCTGGATAGAATACCATCAAAGAGAATATTCGTCACCGGTTAGGATAAACATATCAAGGATAGACTTCGAGGGGAAGACTAGGGATTACATCTATCAATTACTAGATAGAAAACCGCAAAGAGAATATTTGTCACCGGTTAAAGTGAGCATATCAAGGATAAACTCTGCAAGGGGAACAAAAAGCAGGATTTACAACTACCGGTTACTGGGTAGAAGACCGCAAAGAGAAGGAAACCCATCATCGGTTAGGATGAACATATCAAGGATTAACTCTCTGGGAAAACAAATCTGGATTACAACTACCTTTTTACTGGGTAGAATACCATCAAAGAGAGAATATCTGTCACCGGTCAGGATGAACATATCAAGGATAGACTCTGAAAGGGAAGAAAATATCCATCATCGGTTAGGATGAACATATCAAGGATATACTTCCTGAAGAAATGTGAAAACGAATCCGCTAGGGAGAAAAGGGGGTTACTTTTGTCGGGAATTGGGCGAGAAGTAACAAATTGCAAACTAAGAAGAATATGACCAGTCACTGGGTAATAGACTCTTAGGGGACCAAAAATATCTATCTAGGTAAGATCTAGAAAGAAATGGTCAATCAAGACTCAACCCGATGAGGATATAACTCAAGGGGAGTGGTTTCATCCAGATAAACAACTGGGGAGGAAGCTAAAATAATAGTCATCCACGAGAAAATAACTCAGTGGGGAAAGGAGAAAGGTTAAAGTCTCTCTGGTTAAGGGGATGACATTCTACAATTAAGGAGGATAGACACACCAGGCCTGTATAGGGATAAAGTACCACCATAACAGAGAATCAAATCACAAGAATGAATCACTAGGTGTAATCATGCAATAATGAAGTTACATGAGTGTATATGCATATGTATATATATATATATATATATATATATATATATATATATATATATATATATATATATATATATATATATATATGATGATTATGCTGACAAAACAATCACAAAGGATACAAAATGTCTCTGATCTGCATTTCAAAGGCTCAACCCTAGCTGGGGAAGAAGAGAGGAGACTGCTACCAATCCTGTGGGGAATTTTAGGTCAACACCATTTCAAATGGGAGACAACCCTACAGGGAAACAAACACCAATAGTTGCTTAGAAACCAGGAGGAAACTCCAACTGGGAGAGAATCTGATGGCGACTTGCGAGGAAACCAAAGTTCTGCCAGAACTATTGCAAACTGCTACAACAAAATGCCCTCACTCAGCTGGGGAACAACCATAAATTAGTTGGGGACAACAGCGAACTAACAGCTGGGGAAATCAACAAACACCGGGTGTTAATCATACTTCCAGGGATGAAAGAGGGGTTGCACCTACTGCTTGGGGATAACCAATAATGCTCCACACTTAGGGCTTATTACTTTCAAACCACTTTTGATATTCCTTTTAATGAAATTGATTGCTTAAAATTAATGCTTTTATATGTTTAAGAAAATATTCTTTTAATTAAAGTTTTTATTTCAAAAATGATTATAATAAAATTTAAAACTATTTGGCTAAATTAAATAAGAGTAGAAACAATTGGATAAAAGCTCAACTTTATTTAATAGAATGGTAGTCTGGAAATGACAAGACTCCATAGATCTTTTACAAAAGTTGAAAATGGTAATTTACATGGAAAAGGGCTACATTGAACACAATGATCACTAATCCTTCTACCAACTCTTGATATCCATTGTGCTCTTTGCCGCTACCGAGGATCAGAATTTGACAATGTGCTCAAGAAAGTCTTCAAGACTGACGATCAGCAGGATGCAGTTACTTGCCATAATCCCTAATTTTTGCATAAATTTCCCCAAGGTGGGGTACTCAATTCATCAGGATAATTCTTCTTTTTTTATGTCTCTAACTTTTGCCTGGATCGCCCTTTCGGGTTTTCAATCCACTGAGACGCTCATTTTTGCCTAAGTCACCCCCTCGGGTTTTCAACTTAGCGAGTTGTTCTTTTCTTTTTAGGCAAAGTATTTCTTGACTGCATTTGCGTTCACAGGACGAGTGAACTCTTCACCATCCATAGTTGCAAGAATCAAAGCACCGCCTGAAAAGGATCTCTTAACAACATACGGGCCTTCAAAATTAGAAGTCCACTTGCCCCTAGCATCTGGTTTGAAAGACAGAATCTTCTTGAGCACAAGGTCACCTTCTCTAAACACGCGAGGTCTGACTTTCTTATCAAAAGCTTTCTTCATTCTTTGCTAGTATAATTGACCATGACACATGGCAGTCAACCTCTTCTCTTCAACCAAATTCACCTGATCATACCTGGTCTGACACCATTCAGCCTGAGTCAACTTGGCTTTCATCAAAACACGCAATGATGGGATCTCCACCTCTATGGGGAGCACAACTTCCATGCCATATACAAGAGAGAAAAGGGTTGCCCCTATTGAAGTGCGGATGGATGTACGATACCCGTGCAAAGAGAATGAGAGCATCTCATGCCAATCCTTATACGTTACAACCATCTTCTGAATAATCTTCTTGATGTTCTTGTTTGCAGCTTCAACAGCCCCATCCATCTTAGGTTTGTAGGGAGAAGAATTATGGTGTGAAATCTTGAAGTCCTTACAAAGATCTTCCACCATATTGTTATTCAAGTTCGAACCATTATCAGTAATGATCATACTTGCCACACCATATCGGAATATAATATGATTCTTGATAAACCTTACAACAACTTGCTTGGTTACATTTGCATACAATGCCGCTTCAACCCATTTTGTGAAGTAGTCAATTGCCACCAGAATGAAACGATGTCCATTCGATGCTTTGGGCTCAATCATACCAATCATATTGATCCCCCACATGGAGAAGGACCACGGGGAGGAAATGACATTCAAAATTTTCGGAGGAACATGAATCTTATCTGCATTGTGGCATTTCTTCACAAACTTACAACAGTCAGATTCCATTGTCAGCCAATAGTAACTTGCTCGCAACATCTTCTTTGCCATTGCATGTCCATTGGAATGAGTACCAAAGGAACCTTCATGAACTTCAGTCATTAATAGGTCTGCTTCGTGTCTATCCACATATCTGAGCAGAACCATATCGAAATTTCTCTTGTACAAAACATCACCATTCAGGTAGAAATTGTCGGCTAATCTTCTCAAAGTCTTCTTATCTTTCAAAGATGCCCCAGATGGGTAAATCTGACTTTGGAGGAAACACTTGATATCATAATACCACGACTTCTCATCTTTGACCTCTTCAACAACAAATACATGAGCTGGCCTATCAAGACACATCACAGTCAAATTGGGAACCTCATTCCAATACTTTACTATAATCATTGAAGCCAACTTTTCCAGAGCATCTGCCATCCAGTTTTCATCTCGAGGGATATGATGAAACTCAACCTTTGTAAAGAAAGTTAAAATCCTCCTTGCATAGTCTCTGTATGGTATCAAACCGGGTTGATTCGTCTCCCATTCACCTTTGATTTGATTCACAACCAAAGTTGAATCTCCATAGACATCCAAATACTTTATTCTAAGATCAATGGCCTCTTCAAGCCCCATAATGCAAGCTTCATATTTTGCCATATTATTTGTACACTTGAAAGTCAATCTAGTTGTAAATGGAAAATGAGTGCCTTGAGGAGTAATGATTACTGCCCCAATGACATTACCATATTGATTAACAGCTCCATTAAATACCATGCTCCAACGGGAACCAGGTTTTGGCCCTTCCTCAAGTAATGGTTCATCACAATCTTTCATTTTCAGGTACAAGATCTCTTCATCAGGAAAATTATATTGTACTGACTGGTAATCTTCTATTGGTTGGTGAGCCAAATGGTCAGCCAAGACACTACCCTTGATTGCTTTCTGAGATCGGTATTCAATATCATACTCTGATAACAACATCTGCCAATGGGCAATCCTCCCAGTTAAAGCAGGTTTCTCAAAAATGTACTTGATTGGATCCATTTCGGAGATCAACCAAGTGGTATGATTCAACATGTATTGACGCAGACGCTTAGCAGCCTAAGCCAATGCGCAACAAGTCTTCTCAAGCATAGAATACCGAGTCTCACAATCGGTGAACTTCTTACTGAGGTAGTAAATAGTGTAACACCCCGATAATAATAAAATAATTATTTAAATTGAGTTAATAGTATATTATTAATTTAATTAAATAATTGGATTATTATTATTGAATTATTATTATTATTGGAATAATAATATAATTTGGAAAATATATAAGTTGGAATAAGGAAAAAGAGTTTCATTTTTGGAAAATAAGATTTTCACGTGGAACAGAGAAGCGATTGAGGAAGTGGAGAAAGGGCAAAGAGGCAGAGCAAGAGGAAGAAGATTGGATAAGAGAAAGCTTGGAGCTTAGAGATCGCCGGATTAACTCAGGTAAGGGGGGTTTATCGTCGATTAATGGGTATTATGGGATAATATGTAATGGGTAGTGATAAGCCGTTGATTGACCCTAATTGGGATTGTTGAATGCTGGAATTACGTTGGATAAACTGTGTTAAAAGCTGAAATTGAATCCGTAATTGCGTGATTCGTGTTTTCCCGAACGTATAGCTTTTTACGGAATTGGAATCGGAGGTCCGGAAGTCCTCCAACGGCGGAAAATGCGGAGAATTCTGCACTCTGCCTTGAGTTAGCGCAGGAACAGCTTCTGTCTTGCGTTAACCGGTTAACCCAGGGCGTTAACCGGTTAACACTGTTTTGAATTGTGAAAATTTACTGTTTTGTCTGCGTTAACCGGTTAACCCAGGGTGTTAACCGGTTAACACTGTTGTGATTGCTGAAATATTGCTGTTTATGCTGCGTTAACCGGTTAACCCAGGGCGTTAACCGGTTAACACTGTTGCAGAGTGGAAAATTGGTGTTTTAAATGTTGTGTGCCTATTTGAGGGTTGGCCTATGTTGGCCTATGTTGGCCTATGATGTAACAGGGATTAATTCCCGCGGTTTGAGCAGTATAGGTATTAGTAGAGTGTGCTAATACTGTGTTCAATTATTTGACATGATATGATGTTTTGATACATGTGTTGGTGATATTTGATGGTATGCATAATGTTGTGAATGTACATGTTATGTATGAAATTGTAATTGGACTGTTGTATGGCTTAGAGTGTGAGCATATGTCCATTGTGGATTTTGTTGTTGATGTTGCATTGCTAGATGATTAGCTTGCATAGCATAGCCTTGGGGTTGTAGCTAATTCCCATGGTGAGGAATTAGTGAGTGAATCATTATGGATTTGTTGTTGATGTTTGCATGCTAGATGATTAGTGTGCATAGCATAGCCTTCGGGGCTGTAGCTAATTCCCATGGTGAGGAATTAGTGAGTGAGTCATTAGATCTCAAATGAGTGGGACTAGTGAGCTTAGTAGCCGTATCTGGATTTGATCGGTGAGCTTGAACTATATGTTCAAGAATAGTCGGTACCGTATATGTGGAGTCTCATTGCATAATGTATGTATGGCGTATAATCTGAATGGATGTATTCCAATATTATACGTGTGTTTGTGTTGTTATGGAGTATGATTTGAGATTATACTTGTGTTTTATGTTGGTGTTGAGTATGATGTTGAGCTGATGTGCTATTACTGATTGTATGTTATGATTAGGGTGATTAATGTGTCAAATTACTTAACATGACATTATATTCTATAATACTTATTATATCGATTGAGGAACTCACCCTTACAACTATTTTTCAGGTAACGAGCAATGAGTTGAGTAGAAGCGAATGCTTGGAGTCTAGTGTAGTCTCCTTAGTGGGTCATGCTCTGATAGATGTAACATCGGGAGGGAACCTTTTTAATTGTGTTGTTGATGATTGTGAACCAGTTTACATGTAGTATGTTACATGTTTTGATTGATTTGATTTATATCCGCTGCGATTTATGCGAATGTTTAATTGATTTAATAAAGAGCATGACAGTTATTTTGGAACATGGTGTGAATGATTGTGTGACACCCTTAACTGCATAATTACTCTGATATATGTTTATTATTTTAATTAAATATTTGGGGTATTTTAGAAGGGTGTTACATTAGTGGTATCAGAGCATAGTCGGTCGAGTCGAGTCGTAATTATTCTGTTTCCCCTGTACGGGATAGGTGTTGTGTAACCCTATCAGTACTTATTGTTTTAGTTTGTTGGGTTTTCAGAATAGAGATGGCTGGAAGAGGTAGAGATGATGCTGCGATTGCTGAGGCTCTGTGTATGCTAGCTGGAGTACTTGGAGGAAATCCGAATGTGGTGGGAATGGGAGCTGCTCGTCAACTGAGTGAGTTCCAGAGGAACAATCCTCCAATGTTCAAGGGAGCATACGATCCAGATGGCGCTCAGAAGTGGTTGAAGGAGATCGAGAGAATCTTCCGAGTAACTGAGTGTGCCAATAACCAGAAGGTCAGGTTCGGTACGCATATGTTGTCAAAAGAAGCTGATGATTGGTGGGTTGCTACCCGTACTGAGTTGGAATCTGCTGGGAATGCTGAGATCACTTGGGCTGTGTTCAGAGAGAGATTTCTGAGGAAGTACTTCCCAGAGGATGTTAGAGGAAAGAAAGAGATAGAGTTCTTGGAATTGAAGCAGGGCAATCGGTCTGTTACTGAGTATGCTGCTAAGTTCACAGAGCTGTCAAAGTATTACACTCCCTATAATGAGGCTGCGGGAGAATTTTCGAAATGTGTGAAGTTTGAGAACGGGTTACGTCCCGAGATCAAGCAGGCTATTGGATATCAGCGGATCAGAGTGTTTTCTGACTTGGTTGACTGTTGCAGGATTTTTGAACAGGATTCCAAAGCCAGAGCAGAGAGCTATCAACAGAGAGTTGATAGGAAAGGCAAGAATCAGAATGATCGTGGAAAACCGTATGCAGCTGGCAAAGGTTTCCAGAAGTAGAGTGGGATGAAGAGGCCTAGTGGGGGAGACTCTAGTGCCCCTGCTAAGTGTTATAGATGTGGTCGGGCTGGACATCGTGTCCATGAGTGTACCAGTGCTGAGATGAAGTGTTTCAAGTGTGGAAAAGGTGGTCATTGACTGCAGAGTGTCGGTTGAAGACTGTAACTTGTTTCAACTGTGGAGAGTTGGGTCATATCAGTCCACAGTGTCCTAAGCCGAAGAAAGAGAATCAGTCAGGAGGCAAGGTCTTTGCTTTATCGGGTTCTGAGACTTCTGCAGATGATCGTTTGATTCGAGGTACGTGTTATATTAATGGCTTTCCTCTTGTAGCTATTATTGACACCGGTGCTACTCATTCCTTTATATCTTTGGATTGTGCTGTGAAACTTAAGTTAGAGATATCTGAGATGTATGGTAGTATGGTGATTGATACTCCTGCGAAGGGTTCAGTGACTACTACTTCAGTTTGTTTGAATTGTCCTTTGAGTATTTTTGGTAGAGACTTTGGGATAGACCTTGTGTGTCTTCCACTGGTGCAGATTGATGTTATCTTGGGAATGAACTGGTTGGTGTTTAACCGAGTTTCTATCAACTGTTTTGATAAGACTGTGATATTTCCTGAGATTGAGGAAGGAAAGAGTTTGTTTCTATCAGCAAGGCAGGTGAATGAGGAAGTAGCAGATGGGGCAGAATTGTTTATGCTGTTAGCGACTTTGGAGGCTAAAGATAAACTGGTGATTTGCGATCTAGCTGTGGTGTGTGATTTTCCTGATGTGTTTCCGGAAGAAGTGAATGAATTGCCGCCAGAGCGTGAAGTTGAGTTCTCGATTGATTTGGTACCTGGTACTAGACCGATATCGATGGCTCCGTACCGTATGTCTGCTGTTGAGTTAGCTGAATTGAAGAGTCAGCTGGAAGATCTGTTGGATAAGAAGTTTATTCGTCCGAGTGTGTCACCGTGGGGTGCACCAGTGTTGTTGGTTAAGAAGAAAGAAGGTACTATGAGGTTGTGTGTAGACTACAGGCAACTGAATAAAGTGACGATCAAGAATCGGTATCCTTTGCCGAGGATCGATGATTTGATGGACCAGTTGGTTGGTGCGAGTGTGTTCAGCAAAATAGATTTGAGATCTGGGTATCATCAGATACGTGTGAAAACTGAGGATATTCAGAAGACTGCTTTCAGAACGAGGTATGGACATTATGAGTATTCTGTAATGCCTTTTGGCGTGACTAATGCGCCTGGAGTATTTATGGAGTACATGAATAGGATTTTCCATCCGTTCCTAGATAAGTTTGTTGTGGTGTTTCTTGATGACATTTTGGTGTATTCGAAATCTGAAGAAGAGCATGTTGAGCATTTGAGAGTGGTTTTAGAAGTTCTACGAGAAAAGAAGTTATTTGCTAAACTCTCTAAGTGTGAATTTTGGTTAGAAGAGGTTAGTTTTCTTGGTCATGTGATTTCAAGAGGTGGTGTTGCTGTGGATCCTTCTAAGATAGAAGCGGTATCTAAGTGGGAAGCTCCGAAGTCTGTTGCTGAGATTCGAAGTTTCCTTGGTTTGGCTGGTTATTATAGGAAGTTTATTGAGGGATTTTCTAAGTTGGCGTTACCGTTGACGAATGTTGACTAGAAAGGGGCAAGCATTTGTTTGGGACTCAAAATGTGAAGGAGGTTTCCAAGAGTTAAAGAGAAGGTTGACTACTGCTCCTATTCTGATATTACCGAGTTCGTCGGAACCATTTGAAGTTTACTGTGATGCTTCATTGTTGGGTTTGGGTGGTGTGTTGATGCAGAATAAGCAGGTTATAGCTTATGCTTCGAGACAGCTGAGGGTTCATGAGA
The DNA here is from genome assembly GCF_024323335.1 of Lathyrus oleraceus. Classification (NCBI taxonomy): domain Eukaryota; kingdom Viridiplantae; phylum Streptophyta; class Magnoliopsida; order Fabales; family Fabaceae; genus Lathyrus; species Lathyrus oleraceus. The sequence goes on from NC_066580.1 coordinate 352,421,254, forward strand.
GGAACTACCCGACGCACGATTTAGAGTTGGCAGCTGTGGTTTTTGTTCTGAAGTTGTGGAGGCATTATTTGTACGGGTCAAGATTTGAAGTTTTCAGTGACCATAAAAGTTTAAAGTATTTGTTCGATCAGAAAGAGCTGAATATGAGACAGAGGAGATGGTTAGAATTTCTGAAGGATTATGACTTTGGGTTGAATTACCATCCGGGTAAAGCAAATGTAGTAGCTGATGCGTTGAGTCGGAAATCATTGCATATGTCTATGTTAATGGTTAAAGAATTGGATTTAATTGAGCAGTTTAGAGACTTGAGTTTGGTGTGTGAGAGTACTCACAATAGTGTTAAATTGGGAATCTTGAAGTTAACGAGTGGTATTTTGGATGAGATCAGAGAGGGTCAGAAATCCGATATGCTTTTGGTTGATAAGTTGACTCTAGTGAATCAAGGTCAAGGTGGTGAATTCAGAGTTGATGAGAATGGTATTTTGAAATTTGGTAATCGGGTGTGTATTCCAGATGTTACCGAACTTAAGAAGAGTATCCTGGAGGAAGGACATCGTAGTGGCTTGAGTATTCATCCTGGAGCTACGAAGATGTATCATGATTTGAAAAAGTTATTTTGGTGGCCGGGGATGAAAAGGGAAATTGCGAGTTTTGTTTATTCTTGTTTGACTTGTCAGAAGTCAAAGATTGAGCATCAGAAACCGTCTGGGCTAATGCAACCGTTGGCTATTCCAGAGTGGAAGTGGGATAGTATCAGTATGGATTTTGTTTCTGGTTTGCCGAGGACAAATAAGAATTTTGAAGCTATTTGGGTGATTGTAGACAGATTGACAAAATCGGCTCATTTCATTCCGATCAGAATGGATTATCCATTAGAGAGATTAGCTGAGTTGTCTATTGAGAAGGTTGTAAGTTTGCATGGTATTCCGTCGAGTATTGTTTCGGACAGAGATCCTAGATTTACATCGAAGTTCTGGGAAGGTTTGCAGAGGGCTTTGGGAACTAAGCTGAGATTGAGTTCTGCATATCATCCGCAGACTGATGGTCAGACTGAGAGGACGATTCAGTCATTAGAGGATCTTTTGAGAGCTTGTGTTTTGGAAAAGGGAGGTGCTTGGGATTGTTATTTGCCTTTGATTGAGTTTACCTACAACAATAGTTTTCATTCGAGCATTGGTATGGCACCGTTTGAAGCTTTATATGGTAGGAGATGTCGGACACCGTTATGTTGGTATGAGTCCGGTGAGAGTGTTGTGGTTGGACCGGAGATTGTTCAACAAACTACGGAAAAGATTAAGATGATTCAGGAGAAGATGAGAATTGCTCAGAGTCGTCAGAAGAGTTATCATGATAAGAGGAGGAAGTCACTTGAGTTCCAAGAGGGAGATCATGTGTGTCTTCGTGTTACTCCGATAACTGGCGTTGGTCGAGCTTTGAAGTCGAAGAAGTTGACACCTCGATTTATTGGTCCTTATCAGATTTTGGAGAGGATAGGGGAAGTAGCCTATCGTATCGCTTTACCGCCGTCGCTTGCGAATTTGCATGAGGTTTTTCATGTGTCTCAGTTGAGGAGGTACATTCATGATCCGTCGCATGTAGTCCAAATAGATGATGTACAGGTGAGAGATAACCTGACTGTTGAAACATCACCTATGAGGATTGAGGATCGAGAGTTGAAGCAGTTGCGGGGTAAAGAGATTGCCTTGGTGAAGGTAGCTTGGGGAGGACCAGCAGGTGGCAATGTGACTTGGGAACTGGAGAGTAAGATGAAGGAGTCTTACCCAGAGTTGTTCGCTTGAGGTATGTTTTCGAGGACGAAAACTCTTTTAGTGGGGGAGAGTTGTAACACCCCGATAATCATAAAATAATTATTTAAATTGAGTTAATAGTATATTATTAATTTAATTAAATAATTGGATTATTATTATTGAATTATTATTATTATTGGAATAATAATATAATTTGGAAAATATATAAGTTGGAATAAGGAAAAAGAGTTTCATTTTTGGAAAATAAGATTTTCACGTGGAACAGAGAAGCGATTGAGGAAGTGGAGAAAGGGCAAAGAGGCAGAGCAAGAGGAAGAAGATTGGAGAAGAGAAAGCTTGGAGCTTAGAGATCGCCGGATTAACTAAGGTAAGGGGGGTTTATCGTCGATTAATGGGTATTATGGGATAATATGTAATGGGTAGTGATAAGCCGTTGATTGACCCTAATTGGGATTGTTGAATGCTGGAATTACGTTGGATAAACTGTATTAAAAGCTGAAATTGAATCCGTAATTGCGTGATTCGTGTTTTCCCGAACGTATAGCTTTTTACGGAATTGGAATCGGAGGTCCGGAAGTCCTCCAACGGCGGAAAATGCGGAGAATTCTGCACTCTGCCTTGAGTTAGCGCAGGAACAGCTTCTGTCTTGCGTTAACCGGTTAACCCAGGGCGTTAACCGGTTAACACTGTTTTGAATTGTGAAAATTTACTGTTTTGTCTGCGTTAACCGGTTAACCCAGGGTATTAACCGGTTAACACTGCTGTGATTGCTGAAATATTGCTGTTTGTGCTGCGTTAACCGGTTAACCCAGGGCGTTAACCGGTTAACACTGTTAAGTTTTGGGACAGGAGGCGTGTTGTGCTGCGTCAATCGGTTAACCCAGGGCGTTAACCGGTTAACACTGTTGCAGAGTGGAAAATTGGTGTTTTAAATGTTGTGTGCCTATTTGAGGGTTGGCCTATGTTGGCCTATGATGTAACAGGGATTAATTCCCGCGGTTTGAGCAGTATAGGTATTAGTAGAGTGTGCTAATACTGTGTTCAATTATTTGACATGATATGATGTTTTGATACATGTGTTGGTGATATTTGATGGTATGCATAATGTTGTGAATGTACATGTTATGTATGAAATTGTAATTGGACTGTTGTATGGCTTAGAGTGTGAGCATATGTCCATTGTGGATTTTGTTGTTGATGTTGCATTGCTAGATGATTAGCTTGCATAGCATAGCCTTGGGGCTGTAGCTAATTCCCATGGTGAGGAATTAGTGAGTGAATCATTATGGATTTGTTGTTGATGTTTGCATGCTAGATGATTAGTGTGCATAGCATAGCCTTCGGGGCTGTAGCTAATTCCCATGGTGAGGAATTAGTGAGTGAGTCATTAGATCTCAAATGAGTGGGACTAGTGAGCTTAGTAGCCGTATCTGGATTTGATCGGTGAGCTTGAACTATATGTTCAAGAATAGTCGGTACCGCATATGTGGAGTCTCATTGCATAATGTATGTTTGGCGTATAATCTGAATGGATGTATTCCAATATTATACGTGTGTTTGTGTTGTTATGGAGTATGATTTGAGATTATACTTGTGTTTTATGTTGGTGTTGAGTATGATGTTGAGCTGATGTGCTGTTACTGATTGTATGTTATGATTAGGGTGATTAATGTGTCAAATTACTTAACATGACATTATATTCTATAATACTTATTATATCGATTGAGGAACTCACCCTTACAACTATTTTTCAGGTAACGAGCAATGAGTTGAGTAGAAGCGAATGCTTGGAGTCTAGTGTAGTCTCCTTAGTGGGTCATGCTCTGATAGATGTAACATCGGGAGGGAACCTTTTTAATTGTGTTGTTGATGATTGTGAACCAGTTTACATGTAGTATGTTACATGTTTTGATTGATTTGATTTATATCCGCTGCGATTTATGCGAATGTTTAATTGATTAAATAAAGAGCATGACAGTTATTTTGGAACATGGTGTGAATGATTGTGTGACACCCTTAACTGCATAATTACTCTGATATATGTTTATTATTTTAATTAAATATTTGGGGTATTTTAGAAGGGTGTTACAAATAGCATACTCTTTCTTTCCAATTTTGTCTTGCGGGCCAATAATACAACCCATACTCTTTTCAAGCACATCCAAATACATGATCAGTGGTCTTCCTTCAACAGGTGGAGACACAATTGGAGGCTCAAGCAGATATTCCTTGATACTGTCAAAAGCTTTCTGGCAATCTTCGGTCCAATCACAATATTGATCTTTCCGAAGAAGCTTGAATATAGGCGCACACGTGGCAGTCATGTGTGAAATGAATCTTGAGATATAATTCAAGCGGCCGAGAAAACCTCTGACTGGCTTCTCAGTTTTGGGCGTAGGCATCTCTTGTAGTGCTTTGACCTTGGCAGGATCAACTTCAATACCCTTCTTGCTGATAATAAAGCCCAACAACTTACTAGAACGAACACCAAATGTACACTTATTGGGATTCAAGTGGAGTTTGTACTTCCTCAAACACTGGAAAAGTTTTAACAAATGCATAACATGTTCTTCTTCATCACTCGATTTAGCAATCATATCATCAACATAGACTTCGATCTCTTTGTGCATTATATCATGAAAAAGAGTAGTCATTGCTCTTCGGTAAGTTGCACCAGCATTCTTTAAACCGAAAGGCATCACTCTATAACAGAATGTTCCCTAAGGTGTAATGAATATGGTATTCTCCATATCTTCATGTGCCATCTTGATCTGATTATATCCGGAAAATCCGTCCATAAATGAAAAGACTTTGAACTTAGTTGTATTGTCTACCAACATATCAATGTGTGGTAGAGGGAAATCATCTTTTGGACTGGCTTTATTCAAATCACTATAATCAACACACATACGGACTTTTCCATCCTTCTGCGGAACAGGCACAATATTGGCAACCCATTACGGATATTCGGCAATCACAAGGAAACCAGCATCAGTCTATTTCTGCACTTCTTCTTTGATCTTCACTGCCAAATCAGGATGAGTCCTCCTCAACTTCTGCTTAACTGGCAGGCATTCTGGCTTCAACGACAATCTATGCTCCACAATCTCATAATCCAACCCAGGCATGTCTTGATAGGACCAAGCAAACACATCTGAATATTCTCGGAGAAGATCAATCAACCCCTTCTTTGCTTCAGGACATAGTCGAGACCCAATCTTGACTTCCTTCACATCATCGTCGAAACCCAAGTTAACTAACTCAATTTGCTCTTCGAATGGCTGAATGGCTTTTCCTTCATGCTCAAGAAGACAAGATAATTCATCACTTACTTCTTCATCACTTTCCTCCTCGGCCTCAAACACAGGGAATTCAAAGTTTGGATAAGGAGAAGGATCATTGTATTCAATGGGGTTAGGAACCAACCTGCATAATGATTTGATATTTTGATTTTAGAGGATTGAATTGTGACCAAATATTATGCAGATGGACAATTTTATTTATTTATGTTTTTTGTGATTACCATTTTCAGAATAAAGCAAAAAGTAAAACAAAACATCATAGATGTGGATGAATAGAATTAAATTTTATTGATGATCAAATTTGAGATGCCTAACAACGTTCACTTCTCCCTTAGGCATAGGAGAAGGATTTTCAAAAACAAATAAAAGAAATTACTTAGATCGATACGTAATAATAGGAACATCAACAGCAGTCCAATTGTTGCAAGCTTTTCCATACGTCACAAAATAGGTGCAGTCTTCATCTCCATCACCCTCTATCACAGCAACTAAGTGTTGTTCATTACCATGAATGAACCCTCCGCTACGGAAACAGGGTAGCATATCTTCAGTTCTAACCACTGATGAACCTTGTTGAAAACCCAAACCGGTTCTGCTCTTGTTATTGGACACCTCTATCATATGTCCCCACTAATTAGACTGACCATCTTCAACAATTTTCTGTGCATCCTTAAATGAGGACATAGGTGCCCCAACTCTCTTTTCCTCAGCAATAGACAAAGCTTGGAATAGAGTTCCAACCTCCTCCTTAGCTTCTACATAAGAGAAAGATGACAAGGGGCTTACCAACAAAGCCTTCTCCCCACCAACAATAAAAAGCTTCCCATTCTTAACAAACTTCAACTTCTGATGCAACATTGAAGTAACGGCTCCTGCTTCATGTATCCATGGCCTTCCCAATAAACAACTATAGGTCGAGTCGATATCCATTACTTGAAAAGTAATTTGGAGGTCACTTAGACCTATCTTCACTGGAAGGTCCACTTTGTCAATCACAGTCTTACGAGAACCATCAAAATCCTTGACGATCACACCACTATAGCTCATAGGAGCACCTTGGTATGACAACTTTGACAGGGTTGACTTCTGAAGCACATTCAATGAAGAGCCGGTGTCTACCAGCACATTCGACAGAGCGTCATCTTTACAATTCATCGAAATGTGTAAAGCCAAGTTCTGATTTCTACCCTCCTCGGGGAGTTCTTCATCACAGAAATTGAGATTGTTGCAGGAAGTGATGTTAGCTACAATATGATCAAACTGATCCACTGTAACATCATGTTCCACATAAGCTTGCTCTAGAATTTTCTGTAGTGCTTCTATGTGCGCCTTAGAATTCATAAGCAGAGACATCACTGGAATCTTGGAGGGGTTTGGAGCAACTGATTCACCATATTGAACTCGCTCTTTTTGATCAAACGAAGCACCTCATCATCATCGCTAGGCTTCAAACCGCTGGATTCACCAGACTGACACTTTGGAACACTAGCAGAATCTACCACAGGTGCATCAACCTTCTTGCTAACAGATATATCTTCCACGTTCTTTGGGAATACCGGCCCAAAAACTCGATCTTTGCAGGTCACCTTAATAACATCAGCTATGCTCACAACAAAACTGGTCGTATGAAAAGGAACCTCTTGACCATTCTCTATCATAGTAGCATTGTACTAATGTGGGACAGCCTTATCGGATGCATACGGGACGGGGCCCGCTAATCGTATAACCAACGGCGATACCGATCTGTTGCTGACGTTGTTACTGTTGATGTTGTCGTACTGGATTACTACTCTTTGAGGAGTTTTGAATACTGGGACTATAACATTCACATCGTCATCTATATGACGGGACTGGACAATCTGAATCAAACCCCCATCCATCAACCTTTGGATGTCTCTCTTCACAACCATACAACCTTTGGGATTGACACTGCAAATTGCACAACCATCATGGTCATGTTCGCAATCGCTTACCAAATAGATATCCTTGTGCATTGTCACCAAGGACCTTCAAATAAAGCGGACATCAAATACCTTGAACTCTCCAGGACAGCCATCCATCATATTAACAGATGAATTCCCATGGGCAGGTAGTGGATTAGATTTGACGTTCGGCGCACGGTCCTCAAAGGACACTATTCCACTTTTAACCAGCTTCAAGACTTCAGGACTTCATAGCAATTCTCGATATCATGATCGGGAGCACCTTGGTGAAAAGCACAGTGAAGTTCCGGTTTATACCACCATGGAAGTGGTTCAGGGATTTGAGGTGGGTTTCTTGGTTGCAACAGGTTCTTGAGAACCAACGATGGATACAATTCTGTGTATGTCATAGGAATAGGCTCAAAAGAGACCTTCTTCCTCTCAAAGTTTTATTGTTGTTGAAGATGATTGTTGGTATTGTTTTTGTAGTAGGTGTTTGTTCGTTGTTGTGGTTGTTGTTGTTGACGTTATTGTTGTTGAATTGGTGTTGACTGATTGTTAGAAAATACTGGGATCACAGATGATACTTGATGATGGTGTTGATGGGGTGGTTGATTTCTTCTTACATGAGGCCTCCTTTGCCTACCAACAGACACTGCATTAGTCTCTGCTTCCTTCTTCTTACCAAAGCTATTGCCATACCTCTTGCTGGATAATGCTTCTTCCTTAGATAACCGTCCCTCTCGGACACCTTCTTCTAGCTTCATCCCCATGTTTACCATCTCGGTAAAATCACTGGGGGCACTGGCAATCATCCGCTCATAATAAAATGAGCTTAGGGTCTTGAGAAAAATCTTGGTCATCTCCTTCTCTTCCAAAGGAGGGGTAATCTGAATGGCAAGCTCTCTCCTTCTCTGAGCATACTCCTTAAACGTCTCTTTCTCTTTCTGAGACAACGACCTTAACTAATCTCTATCTGGTGCCATGTCAACATTATATTTGTACTGTTTTACAAATGCTTCACCCAAATCATTGAATGTGTGGATACTCGCACTATCCAAACCCATGTACCACCTCAACACGGCACCGGTCAAACTGTCTTGAAAATAATGGATCAATAACTGATCATTATCGGTTTGCATAGACATCTTTCTGGAGTACTGATGACACGGAAATTCACTGTATTTTCAACTCTGATTTTGCATGCATTCTAGTTGTATTATTGTTATTTTGTTGTGTTATTACAAATGCTTCACCCAAATCATTGAATTTGTTTTCATGTTTTTACTTTAATTGGAGCCCCGGTCGAGAAAAGGAGTGAAAACGAGCTAAAAACCCTAAAATTCAGTATTTTACACTTGTGGCAGGCGCCATGGCCCCTGCCATGACGTGTCCTAGCTCAACTTCCCTCAACTGCCACGTTCCCCACTACTTCCACTAAGGCGCCACAATTTGGTCTTATGGCGGGCGCCATGGACTTGTGGCGGGCGCCACAAGAAGGAAAGTTTTCCCTCCCAAATTCATACTAAAGGGCATCCTTGTCATTTCCATTATTTTACTTGCCTATAAATAGAGACTCGAATTCATTTGTTTAATCATCCAAACTTAGAGCAGAGCAGATCCAAACTTAGAGCATAGCAGATCCAAACTTAGAGCAGAGGAAAAATTAGAGCAAACTTAGTTTCACTTAGGCATATATTCAGTATTTTAAAGTGGTAATCGCTTCGCATTGGGGTGTTACCACAATTGTGTAATCGAGTTTGTGATCGAGTCTGTAATCGAGTTTGGAGCACTTTGGAAGGAAGTTAATCCTGCCGCCATTTTCATTTCCGCTTTGCATTTTATTCAATCCTTCGATTGGAGCAGGTTTTTATTACTTTGCCTTTATCTATTTTATTTTCCCGCACTCGCACTTTACTTTATTTATTTCTCGCACTCACTTTACTTTATTTATTTCCCGGACTCGCTTTACTTTATTTATTTCTCGCACTCGCTTTACTTTATTTATTTCTCGCACTCGCACTACTTTTATTTACTTTCCGCACTCGCACTACTTTTATTTACTTTCCGCACTCGCACTACTTTTATTTAAATTAAAATGCACTTTTATTTTACCATGTCTAACTAAATCTATAAGGTTGGAAGGTAAGGATCGTAATTAAACCGATAATTCGTACAATTGTTCGTAGAAACACTTAAGGGCTATTTTAACTTTCAACTTAAGTTTTGCCGCACTTAATTTCTGTTGGGTAAGATCGAAAGTCGTCCAACATCTTTTTAAACTTAATTGTTTTTAACTATTTCAAAAACAGCGAAAGCGCTTTGTTTAGTTCATTAGGAGTTTTTAACTTAAGAAGAAAAGAGATTTTAAAACTATTTTCGGACGCGTTTATAAGTTTAGAGTCTGGTTCGTGAGAACCTCTTTTGGTTAAGAAATCCAGGTTAAAATACTTTTCAACTTAGTCAAGATACTATATTTCTTAAAAATAGGTTTACTACTTTAACGCAATGTGCACCTTTTTATAAGTGATAATAAGAGGGTTTGATTAGGGAGTACAACTCGGTTCTGAATACACGAAAGCGACAGTTCCTGTTAAATTGGTTCTTTTCAAAGTAGGAAACATTGCCCATAAGTAGTTCTATTATCAAGTACTTGGATTATTAATTGATTATGTGAATTACATTCGAACCTGTCTTTATTAATTGAACTTTATTCAACACTTTACTTTTCATTTCACACTCTAAAAACCCCTATTTTGATTACCTTAGATAAACACCATAACAATAGATAACGATAGATTGACACTTGGTCTTTGTGGATTCGACAACCTTTTATATTACTCTAACGCGTTCGTATACTTGCGAAAAGCACGCATCAAGTTTTTGGCGTCGTTGTCAGGGACCAATTTCGTCAAATTTCGTACCATGTTGTTATATCGTTTAGACTTAGGTTATTACCCGTCGGTCAATACGAAGAACTCGCAGCACCGGAAGCTTAGTATACCCTCTGGCGGAACCTGAACGTTACGCTCGTGCACGTTTATTCTTTCATAGAATTAGGAGAGCTATGGCCGAAGATCAAAACCAAAGACCTCTTAAAGATTTCGCCCAACCGTCCAACGAAGAACCTAGTTCTAGTATAGTAAACCCAACCATCCCATCTAATAATTTCGAACTTAAACCCTCCCTGTTGCAACTAGTGCAACAGAGACAATTCGCAGGTCTCGCTACCGAGAACCCAAACCAACATTTAAAAATATTTCTCCAATTAGCAGACACTTTTAAAACCAATGGAGCTTCTCCTGAGGCAATCCGTTTAAGATTATTCCCTTTTTCCCTCAGAGATAAAGCCCTATCTTGGTTAGATTCCCTTCCATCCAATTCCATTACGACTTGGGATAACCTTAGAAGAGTATTCCTTGCTAGATACTTTCCCCCAAGTAAAACCTTCATTCTTCGAAACCATATAACTAGATTTACCCAGAACCAAGGAGAATCATTGTTCGAAGCTTGGGAGAGATATAAAGAGCTGTTAAGAGCATGCCCACATCATGGTTTAGAAAATTGGTTAATCATTCAGACCTTCTATAATGGACTTCACTATAACACTAAGATGACCATCGAAGCTGCCGCAGGCGGTGCTCTGATGAACAAACCTTATCCTGAAGCTAGTGCCCTCATCGAAGATATGGCTCAAAACCATCAATCATGGGGAGTCGAACGAGCGACAGTTGAGAAGAAGGAAGCCCAACGAGGAGTGCATGAACTAAGCTCTATAGACATGATGTAAGCTAAAATGGACGCATTGGCCCTTAAGGTCGAGCATATGTGCATAAACCTGAATATTGTAGCCGCAGTTTCATCGGATTGTGAGATATGTGGAACCAAAGGACACCAATCTGCAGAATGCAGTCTATTAAACGAAACCCACTCTGAGAAAGTGAACTACACCCAAGGGAACCCATATTCGAATACCTATAACCCTGGATGGAGGAATCACCCGAACTTCTCCTATAAGAACAATAACCCTATTCAAAATAATGCACCTCCGAGACAACCTGGTTACCAAGCCCCAAGATCAAATCAACCTATGCAACTTGTACCACCAAAGCCGAGCCTTGAGAAAATTAAGGAAAATTTTATCACTACTCAAACCCAACAAAACAAAGAGTTCATGAACCAAAACATTCATGTTAATGAACTGATTACCCAGTTAGGAACCAAGGTTGACCAAATAGTTACTCACACCAAGATGCTTGAAACCCAGATCTCTCAGGTAGCTTTAAACCAAGCCCCCCAAACCACACCTGGAGGACAGTTCCCTGGACAACCTCAACAGAATCCGAGAGGGCAACCAATGTCATTATCCTACGAAGTGTAAACGCTTATGATGAGCCACCAAACCCAAGATTGAGCGAACCCAAAACTTCTAAGGAATATACAACACCCCCGGACGAAGTAAAGGAACCAGAGGAATCTGAAAAACAGGAAGGTCAAGAAAAAGGAGAAAAACCTAAAGATAAAACTTATGTACCACCCCCGCCATATAAACCACCTATACCATATCCGCAAAGACTCAAACAAACCCAGATCAATAACTAGTATCAAAAATTTATTAAGGTTATAGAAAAACTTCACATAGAAATCCCTTTCACAGAAGACATCACCCAAATACCTTCTTATGCAAAGTTTCTCAAAGACATCCTTACCAACAAACGTAGACTTGACGATCCAAAACCCCTGGAATGTAATTCCATTTCCGAGAATAAGTTAGCCAAAAAGGATAAAGATCCTGGAAATTTCTCTATTCCTTGTCTTTTGGGTAGTCATGTCATCGAAAAAGCTTTTCTAGACTTAGGAGCTAGTGTGAGCTTAATGCCTTTAGCGGTTTGTGAGAGGTTAAACTTAGGAGAATTACAGCCTATTAAGATGTCACATCGGTTAGCCGATAGATCTGTTAAATATCCGATAGGCATTTTAGAAGATGTCCCTGTTAAGATAGGAGAGTTATTTATCCCTACTGATTTTGTTGTCATGGACATCAAAGAGGATAATGATATACCAATCCTTCTAGGTAGACCGTTCTTATCAACTGCAGAAGCCATAATAGATGTCAAGAGAGGAAAGTTGACCTTTGAGGTAGGTGACGAGAAAATAGAATTTATACTTTCGAAATTTCTTATGGCACCTGTGATTGGAGACGCATGTTATGCCTTAGATATCATTGATGAGTGTCTTAGGGAATTAGAACAAGAAGAAATCATAAAAACACTTAAGTTACCATCAACCCCCATAATGGAAGATGATGACTTTAGAAAACCCTACATTGACGATAACCTTTACGAATGTTTATCCCTTACCCCAGATCCTATGCCATGCCCTAAGAAACCAACCTTAGAACTTAAGGAACTGCCTAAGAACCTGAGATATGAGTTCCTCGATGAAGAGATGAACCGTCCAATTATAGCCAGTGCCACCTTGAGCCAAGAGGAAACAAACCAACTTTTAAATGTTTTACGAAGATATCCCTCAGCCTTAGGATATAATATCTCTGACCTGAAAGGTATAAGCCCTTCCGTATGCAGGCATCAGATTTCGCTCGAAGAAGATTCAAAACCCTCCAGAGAACATCAGAGAAAAATAAACCCTATAATGAGTGATGTTGTTAAAAAGGAAGTTCTTAAGTTACTTGAGGCAGGTAAAATTTATCAGATCTCGGATAGTAAGTGGGTGAGCTCTATGCATGTAGTACCTAAAAAGGGAGGCATCACAGTCGTGCAAAACGATAAAGGCGAACATGTAGCAAAACGATTAGAAGGAGGATGGCGAATGTGTATAGATTATAGAAAATTAAATAAAGCAACCAGGAAGGATCATTTCCCTTTACCATTTATAGACCAGATGTTGGAGCGTCTAGCCAGACACTCTTACTTCTGCTATCTAGATGGATACTCAAGATTCTTCCAAATACCTATCCACCCCGAAGATCAAGAAAAAACTACCTTTACATGCCCTTATGGAACTTTTCCCTACAGACGAATGCCATTCGGCCTCTGTAACGCCCCAGCTACTTTCCAACGCTGCATGATGTCAATCTTTGCAGATTACCTAGATGGTATCATGGAAGTGTTTATGGACGATTTCTCGGTTTACGGATTTGATTTCCACAATTGTCTTGCTAACCTTGAGAAAATCCTGGAGAGATGCGTGGAGGAGAACCTTGTGCTAAATTGGGAAAAGTGTCATTTCATGGTGACCGAAGGAATTGTTTTAGGACATATAGTTTCCGAAAAAGGTATAGAGGTAGATAGAGCTAAGATAGAAGTTATAGAAAACCTAAAACCCCCCAAAACTATCAGAGAAGTCTGAAGCTTTCTTGGACATGCTGGATTCTACCGGCGTTTTATCAAGGACTTCTCCAAAATAACTAAACCTTTAACTGGACTTTTAATGAAAGATGTTGAATTCATTTTCGATGGAAAATGTAATGAAGCATTTAATCTTTTAAAGTAAGCATTCGTATCAACACCTATTATGAAACCCCCTGATTGGTCAGAACCTTTTGAGATAATGTGCGACGCTAGTGATTATCCCGTTGGAGTCGTTCTAGGACAAAGGAAAGATAAAAAATTACATGCCATATACTATGCCAGTAGAACCCTAGACGTTGCCCAACTCAACTACGCAAGAACTGAAAAGGAATTACTCGTTGTAGTCTTCGCTATAGACAAATTTAGATCTTATCTAGTAGGAGCAAAAATTATAGTTTACACTGATCATGCTGCCATTCGTTACCTATTAAGTAAAAAAGATGCCAAGCCCAGGTTACTCCGATGGATTCTGTTACTAAAAGAGTTTGATTTAGATATAAGAGATAAAAAAGGCACTGAAAATGTAGTAGTCGATCACCTTTCTAGGCTAGAACATCTAAAACCAGACTTAGTACCCATAAATGATGATTTTCCCTATGATAGACTGATAGCTAGACTAGAAACCATTGAAGATGATAGCCTAGGCACTTATGAGCACTTCCAAAATTCCTTAGCAGTAAGTAACGTATCATGGTATACAGACTTTGTTAATTACCTAGCTGCTGATATCGTACCCCCTGATCTTGACTACCACCGCAAGAAGAAGTTCTTCAACGATGTGAGAAACTTCTATTGGGACGAACCACTCCTTTTCAAAAGGGGTAAAGATGGCATTTTTCGTCGTTGCGTTCCAGAAGAGGACGTAAAGAGTATAATTGAGCATTGTCACTCTGCACCCTATGGTGGACATGTGAGCACCTCTAAGACATACGCCAAGATTCTTCAAGCTGGCCTATTCTGGCCTACCATGTGGCGTGATGTCTATGCTTGCATTGTCAAATGTGATAGATGCCAACGCACTGGAAACATTTCAAGGCGTGACGAAATGCCTCTAATAAACATTCAGGAAGTAGAACTCTTCGAGGTATGGGGTATAGATTTCATGGGACCTTTCCCACCATCCTTAGGAAACAGGTATATCTTAGTAGCTGTGGACTACGTGTCTAAGTGGATTGAAGCTATAGTTGCACCCACAAACAACACTAGGGTAGTAATTAAGCTATTTAAAAACTATATTTTCCCTAGATTTGGAACACCATGTTTAGTCATAAGCGATCGAGGATCACACCTCATATCGAGAATATTTGATAAACTTTTAAGAAAATATGGAGTTAGGCATAGAGTAGCAACACCATACCACCCACAAACTAGTGGTCAAGTAGAAGTATCCAATAGGGAGATTAAACAAATCCTAGAAAAAACAGTTTCAATATCTAGGAGAGAATGGTCTCAGAAGCTTCAAGAAGCATTATGGGCCTATAGAACCGCTTTCAAAAACCCCATAGGAACTACTCCCTACCAACTAGTTTATGGAAAATCCTGTCACTTACCGTTCGCATTAGAGCATAAGGCCTATTGCGCCATTAAAACTTTGAATTTAGACTACCTGACTGCTGGTGAGAAGCGTATCCTTGACATTCATAAACTAGAAGAACTCAGGCAATCTGCCTACGAGAATGCCAAGATATACAAAGAGAGAACAAAAGTTTGGCACGACAAAAGAATAGTTAAGAAAGACTTCAATATAGGCGACCCTGTTCTCTTGTTCAACTCTAGGTTACAACTCTTCCCAAGGAAGCTACGCTCAAGATGGACTGGCCCTTTCGAAGTTTCCAAGATCCTGAGATCCGGAGCCGTAGAAATCAAGAACAAAACCTGTAGTCCGTTCATTGTAAATGGACAAAGACTGAAGCTCTACGAAGGAGGAGACATTCCAGCAGACTACTCAAGCCACACACTGATTGGTCCATCGATCCCTACTACAGGTGTATAACTTCCGATCGTCAAGCTAATGACGTTAAACAAGCGCTGCGTGGGAGGCAACCCATGGTTTTTTATTTTTACTTTTTCTCATTTATTTTATTTTATTTTTATCATATTTTCACCGAGACTAAATATTTGAAATGTTTGTATTTTCAGGATCCCTTTCTAACTTTTACAGGATGCAGGACTTCAACGATATGCACGTAGCCTATAGAGATGATGCTCAAAGAGAGCGCTACATAGCTCTTTACCAGCGCCCTATGGCGCCCACACGCTATCCAGATCCGCACTGCATGGAAGCCCTGGGTATCGAGCCGAGTATCTGATTTCTAAACCACCAGCTCCATTGGAACGAGTTCGCTGACGACCTGAGTAACACCTACAGGAACTTGACATTGGAGTTCCTCAGTTCATTTGATTATGACCCGTACTCTGGACCGGATGGGTATTCTGCTTTCAGGCTCTTTGGAGTTGAGTACTCTTTCAGCCAGAAAGAGTTTGGTGACCTATTAGGTTTCTAGACCACTCCTGACGCTATCCCTGAGACACCTATGGGATACTTTCTGGGTAAGGAGGTGGAAAAGTTCTGGAGTGACATCTCAGGTGGAGGGATCCAGGATCCTTCTACTCAGTTATCCCAGGCTATACATAACCCTACTTTTAGATACTTCCAGATGATACTGGCACATTCCTTCCTAGGAAGACCGGATGATGAGACGTTACTAAGTGAGGAGGAGATATTCCTGCTATTTTGTGCATCCCAGTCTCGCCCAGTGGCATGTGGGAACTTTCTGTTATGTGGCCTCAACGGTGTTTCCAGATCGTCCGAAGGAGTCATTCATGTAGGAGGGATCATCACATAGATTGCCATCGCCCTAGGACTATCTCGCAAGCTCTTACATCTCCGAACCTACTGTGGGTACACTACCATAGATATCGACTTTTGCTTGACTAGAGGGTTGATGAGGAGATCCTCGTTCAATCCAAGACAGTTTAGACTGCTGATCGATAGCAAGTCGATTCATTATTTTACACTGTCTGATCCTATGATGACTAGCGTTCATGATCCAGCGAACTAGAGTTATGCCTTGGAGGGTCAGGGAGAGACTATCGAGGAGCCAATATCCCCACCTATTGCTGAGTATACCCCTACACCGCCTTCACCCAGGATCACTGTATTTTCTAACAATTTATCATTGCATACTTCAGACATCCGCACCCAGATCGCAGAGTGTCGTCGAGAGATTGTCGGGCTTAGACAAGAGGTGGCTGACCTCACCTTACAGATGGGAGTATCAGATCTCACACACGCTACCGAGGCTGACTGTTTATACCAGGAGATCGCAGAGCTTAGGCAGGAGATAGCCATGCTCCGTGGATCTACTCAGGAAGACGAACCCCCTATTATTTGATCTTACCATCTCATTTTATTTTGTCTCATTTATGCTTATATTTTTTGCATTTATCTAACTTATTTTATATCATTGCATTTGGGATATTTTCTTAACTATGTCAGCACATTGATATTTCTACATATATATATATATATATATATATATATATATATATATATATATATATAATATATATATATATATATATATATATATATATATATATATATATAATATATATATATATATATATATATATATATATATATATATATATAGATATATATATATATATATATATATATATATATATATATATATATATATATATATATATATATATATATATATATATATATATGTTTATTTATTATATTTATATTTTTATTATAATTAGTTATATTAATTGTTTATTTATTTATTAGTCTAATATTTTAAATTTTATTTTTATAAAACTATGCAAGCCTTATGTCAATAGGAAATTACAATGCAAACGCTATCCGGACCCCCCCAACCAAAAAGAGAACGAGAAGCCCAAGCCAAATGACCAAAATCCGACCCAGCCGAATTTAGCCTTGTGGCGCCCGCCATAGATGTTGTGGCGCCCGCCGCGGCGTCTGTATAAGCTCGGGGCTGACTCCCTTTCTTCACCATTTTCACACCTTCAAACCTTCAAAACCCATTTTTCCACCTTGCAAAAACGCCCTTGAACCCCACAAAAGCTCACACATTTCCCATCTTCACACCATACAAATCATTTTCCCAATTTCCATTTTCATTTTCATCCGTCAAATCTCATAAAAATCACACCTTTTTACATACTCGTCTTCACCATCTTCATCGCATTGCAAGAGCTAAATAATGGAGTTTAATGGATTCATTCTTCGAGGAGGGAAACCGGGAGATAGGCAAAGGAAGATTATCGAACGGTTGCAAAATCGGGAGATCATCCCGACAAGGTATGTTGATGAAAATTGTCTTTACACTTTGGGTATCTACCATAGCATATTTTATTTATTAGATAATTTAGGTTTTCATAGTATCTTTTCAAACAAAGAACCTACCTTTAGGAGATTGACAATCAAATTTTTAAGTTCTTTAATTTATATTGTCAATCCTAACACCGCTAGCACAGTTGGTACTGTCCGATTTAGAATGTTTGTTGTTGAATATGAATTCAGTACCGACAAACTAGCAAGTCTGTTAGGTATACCTCATGGGGACGGTGCTATTTGTGAGGCCCCTCTGGATTCAGATTGGTCAGTCGAGGTGTTTTCCTTCTGGCAGAGATTGTCAAACGCTTCCATAAATTCTTTTGAAGGAATTCTTGCCTCGACTATCCATAACCCGACCATCAGAGTTTTTAGATATCTGTTGGCATGTACTATTTTTGGCCGGGAGAATCCAAATAAGGTCAATGCTCGAGAGCTTCTATTTTTGCAAGTAAGCCTCACAAATAGAAGAATTAACTCGGTCTCGTTCATGCTCGCGCATATGGCTTTAACTTTAAATAAAGCGGGACCGATTGTTTTCGGAGGACTGATTACGTCTATTGCTCGGGCGCTTAACCTGAACAATGAGATAGCTACCCTAGATCCCTAACCTCCTCGCACAATCAACCTAAAATTTCTGAGAGATTTGAAATTGTGCCGATTGAGGATAGAAGGAGGCTATGTGTTTATGGTTCATGGTGTAGCTATCCCATCTGTTGTTTTACCATGCACTAGACGTACTGATGTACGTGATGAAAGGAATTGGACCTATGTTTTAGATGCTCCACCTGTTTTGGGTCCTCTTCCTCCTAATGTTCCTGATGAGGAGGGACACGAAACTGATGATGAATATGATCGGCGAGAGCGATCTCCCGTACCTCATGTGTCCCCCCATCACCCATCACCACCACACACCGCATCATCTTCTTCTTTTACAGGTTCTGCTCCTGGCTTCTATATTACAGAAGAGATGTGGTGTGACCACATGGCTAGAGAGCAAAAGCGTGATGACCTACTCTCTACCATCCAACAACAACTGGCGGATAACATGAGCTTCATGCAAGAATCACAGCGGAGGACAAATAGATCCTATGATACTGTTTTACAGTCCCTGCTTACGATCACAAATACGCAAGCCCGTCAGCAACAATACCACCGTCAACATACTGCACTCATCGAAGCTACTCAAGGTTCCATTTTGGGTAACCTTCGAGAGGTGAGGACTGCTCAGGATGCCTTATAGGCCAGGATGGATCAGAGAGACCGTCGTCATACCCGATCCCGTCGTCCACCTTAGGATGGCGAAGGCACCAGTGGTCAGCAGTAGGATGTCAGGTAACTCTTCCCTTATCTTATTTCGAAACATTGGGGACAATGTTCGATTTAAGTGTGGGAGGAGACTTTATCGCTTTTCTTTGCTGTTTTCAGTTAGTTTGTTTATTTTCTTTGCTGTTTTTAGATAGTTTGTTTATTTTTATTGCTTTTTAGTTGTTTATTTTATTTTGCTTTTAGTTTAAGTGTTTTAGATAATGCATGAGTCTGACAAGTCACCAAGTATAGTGTATCTTTAGTACAGTCTAATCTCCCCATTACTTGAGCCCTACCAAAAAAAAATTGCAAAAGAAAACAGTGTTATTCTGAAAGTTTTTTGGTTTTTAAGACGGGTTCGAGTAAGGATGCGGTGACTTGGGAGAACTTTTTGAAACATCAGTATTGTTTTAGCACCATAGACTTCGTAAATATAGGAATCATTCCCGAAACCCCATATACCATGGCCTTAATCATCATTTCAGTATAAGTCCTCAATAGTTTATTCCAGCAGTCAGCTCCGGCCTACGCATCCTCTACGTAGGGGGGCGATGAAAATAAGTGAATGATCCAGTGAAATAAATAAAAGAAAGCTAAAAGGAAAATCTGGTATAGGTGACCCTCACAAAGTCATTTAAACCCTAGAGTTGTAAAAAAAAATTGCTACAAAAAAAGAAAAAAAAGAAAAAGAAAAAGAAAAACTCACCCGCTGTTAGTTGGTTCAGAGGTATCTGGCGCTGAACTCGTTAGGGCGGATTACGATCCGATCCCCCACAACTGCAGTTGGATCAAATAAAAGGGTTTACACATATTTATGTGCCAAGAACCCCATGTTTAGATCATAATCACTAACAGGCCACTCTGCTATGAAGCATGTACCGATAACGGGCTTAATGTGATTGCGCCTGAATGAAAAGGACACAAAAAGAGATGAAGAGGCAGGCCTAGGTATTGTGGGATAATATGGGTTGGTTAATATAGGAATGGAGTCTATGTCCGTATTTTTCGGATTAGTGTCATCATGATACCCTTAGTTCACTCAGTTAGTACCTATCACTGCATCCCGACTTGAACTTGGAAACCTTTTTAACCCGAAGCACTCGTTTACACCAGTTTTTCTTCTATGAACTTTTTAGTGTTTTGCTTGAGGACAAGCAAGGGTTTAAGTGTGGGAGAATTTCATGACACTGAAATTCACCGTATTTTCGACTCCGATTTCGCATGCATTCTAGTTGTATTATTGTTATTTTGTTGTGTTATTACTATGTTTCTCTTTGTTTTCAGTTTTTACTTTAATCGGAGCCCCGATCGAGAAAAGGAGTGAAAACGGACTAAAAACCCTAAAATTTAGCATTTTACACTTGTGGCTCCCACTGTGGCTGGTGCCATGGGCCCTGCCATGATGTGTCCTAACTCAACTTCCCTCAATTGCCACGTTCCCCACTACTTCCACTAAGGCACCACAATTTGGCCTTATGGCGGGCGCCATGGACTTGTGGCGGGCGCCACAAGAAGGAAAGTTTTCCCTCCCAAATTCAAACTGAACGACATCCTTGTCATTTTCATTATTTTACTTGCCTATAAATAGAGACTCAAATTCATTTTTTTAATCATCCAAACTTAGAGCAGAGAAGATCCAAACTTAGAGCATAGCAGATCCAAACTTAGAGCAGAGGCAAACTTAGAGCAAACTTAGTTTCACTTAGGCATATATTCAGTATTTTAAAGTGGTAATCGCTTCGCATTGGGGTGTTACCACAATTGTGTAATCGAGTTTGTGATCGAGTCTGTAATCGAGTTTGGAGCACTTTGGAAGGAAGTTAATCCTGCCGCCATTTTCATTTCCGCTTTGCATTTTATTCAACCCTCCGATTGGAGCAGGTTTTTATTACTTTGCCTTTATCTATTTTATTTTCCTGCACTCGCACTTTACTTTATTTATTTCTCGCACTCGGTTTAATTTATTTATTTCTCGCACTCGCTTTACTTTATTTATTTCTCGCACTCGCTTTACTTTATTTATTTCTCGCACTCACACTACTTTTATTTACTTTCCATACTCGCATTACTTTTATTTACTTTCCGCACTCGCACTACTTTTATTTAAATTAAAATGCACTTTTATTTTACCATGTCTAACTAAATCTATAAGGTTGGAATGTAAGGATCGTAATTAAACCGATAATTCGTACAATTGTTCGTAGAAACACTTAAGGGCTATTTTAACTTTCAACTTAAGTTTTCCCGCACTTAATTTCCGTTGGGTAAGATCGAAAGTCGTCCAACGTCTTTTTAAACTTAATTGTTTTTAACTATTTCAAAAACAGCGAAAGCGCCTTGTTTAGTTCATTAGGAGTTTTTAACTTAAGAAGAAAAGAGATTTTAAAACTATTTTCGGACGCGTTTATAAGTTTAGAGTCTGATTCGTGAGAACCTCTTTTCGTTAAGAAATCCAGGTTAAAATACTTTTCAACTTAGTCAAGATACTATATTTCTTAAAAATAGGTTTACTACTCTAACGCAATGCACACCTTTTTATAAGTGACAATAAGAGGGTTTGATTAGGGAGTACAACTCGGTTTTGAATACGCGAAAGCGACAGTTCCTGTTAAATTGGTTCTTTACAAAGTAGGAAACACTGCCCATAAGTAGTTCTTTTATCAAGTACTTGGATTATTAATTGATTATGTGAATTACATTCGAACCTGTCTTTATTAATTGAACTTTATTCAACACTTTACTTTTCATTGCACACTCTAAAAACCCCGATTTTGATTACCTTAGATAAACACCATAACAATAGATAAGATAGAGTGACACTTGGTCTCTGTGGATTCGACAATCTTTTATATTACTCTAACGCGTTCGTATACTTCCGAAAAGCACGCATCAAGTACATCACAAGATGACTGAGTGGACATGTATTCCCTTTGTACTTTTCAAAGTTAGGCACTTTGAACTTCACCTGGATCTTCACATTTAGAACCAAACGAAGTTCTGCAGCACTTTTCCCAAACAGATCTTTACCCCTCAAAGTATTCAACTCCTTTCGCAGCTCAAGGAATTGATCTTTCATCTCATCCATCTTCTAATACACATCAGGGCCCTCGGACGGCTCAGAGTGATAGATGGTGTCTTTAACATGGGGTAGAGTATGCACAACAGGTGGAGGCACATACATGATCGGGCTAGATGCTGGCATGGAAGCGAATGTACGCGCGGATCCTTCAGGCACGAAACCAGGCGGCATTTCCCACGGGAATCCGGCATGCATGTTAGGTGCAAAGTGAGCAGCAGTTGCAGGAATGGTAGAGGTAGCAACCTTGGAAATGACAGTCCTCTGAGGAGGAGGAGTTGCAGGCGTTGGAGAAGACTGGCTCTGAGCGGCTAGCACTGACTCCATCATGGACGTCAGACGGGCAATCTCATCCTTCAAGTATATGTTCTCTTTCTCTAGATGCTCCATAATCTTTGAGTGATTGGCACGGGTATTGTATCGATGAGGCAGCTTGGATGAAGCACAGAAGAAATACCAATAAGACATCTGGCGAAAGAGAAACATGTTATGCAAATGATGCATGAAATGCAATGCTTGATTGTTTTTATTTTCAAGGAACTTAATATATTATTTTCAAAATATATATAATAACAAATGTAACAATTTGATTGACCAAAAAAAACTTTTTTTATTTATATAATTGGAAGGATTACACTGAGTACAATTTCAGAAACCAAATGATAATACAATAGAAAAGGAGACTAGTCATCCTAAGGATCCCTAATAACAACATCAGAAGATCTGGACACAGGCGCATACTTCCTTCGAATGCGTCGGATCTCAGTCTCAAAAGAAGCCTTCATCTGAGTCTTCTCGAGGACAAGCTGATCAACAATCTTCTTCCAAGCAATGGAAGGCGGAGGCATACTATAGAAAGATGAAACATCTGGTTCTCTCTGCCTCTTCGTCACTCGGTCTTCAAGTAGCTCAATATGTGCATCTTTTTCGTTAGACTCAAGCTGCAACTCCTCATGCTTCCGGCTCAAAGCATGAAAACGCTCTTCCCACATATCCTTCTCTTGCTTCATCTTGGCGAGCACGTCTTCCAACTCCTCTACATCTTGCTTAGGGGGAGTTAATGGCTCAACCACAACCAAAGACATAGGTCTTTCACAAGCATAAGGCATCTTCAACTCCAAAGCTCTCTTCTTCACCCAAATAATGTAAGCATCCAAAGCTACACAATTGCACGGACCAAGCTCGGGTCTTCCTTTCCTATGCACATTATGCCAAGCATGCACAATCTTCTGCTTCAAATGTTGGGTATCTTTACCCTCTTGATAGAAAAGACCTTCTAACAAAGTGTTATTAGGCTTGTCTCTCAAGGGGAACCCAAGTTATCGACGAGCCAAAGCAGGGTTGTAGTTAATTCCTCCTTGTGTATCAATGAGAGGCACATTAGAGAATTCACCACAACAATCAATAATCTCCAAGCTACTCAATGAAGAATCGTACAAAACTATATCATCATTAGTGAGAGACATAAGTCTCTGAGACCACCGTAGACATTGTTTGTTCTCCACAATAGCAGACGTCTGAGGCAAGTGCGAAATAAACCACTTGTACAGGAGAAAAACACAGCATACAATAGTTCCACCACCTTTAGAATTCCTTAGATGCAAAGAGAAGTACATATCTCCTAACAGAGTAGGCAAATGATTCCCAATCAAGAAAATTCTAATGGCGTTAACATCAACAAAACCGTCAATGTTAGGGAACAAAGCCAACCCATAGATGAGAAACACAAAGATGGCTTTTGAGTTCCTTAACTTGTTGAGGAACTCAGAAGTTAACCCAAACAACCCTCTTTTCTTCACCAAATGAGCCTTTATCTCATACTTCTTCAAGTGAAGAGCTTCTGCAATGATATGAGATCTAGGAATCTCCTTCAATCCACTAAAAGGCACTTTGTCAGAAACGCATATTCCCACGAGATGGGCACACTCCTCCAACATAGGCACAAGCTGATAATCAAGGAAAGTGAAGCAGCGGTAGAGAGGGTCATAGAACTGGACCAATACACTCAGAAGTCCTTCAAACACATCAGCAGATAAAATAGACAGAAGCTTCCCATGACGTCGCTTGAAGTCCAAGGGATCTAATACAAAAGATGATAGCTTCCTTAACTCTTTCAAGTCGGGACATCTGAAACTGTACTTCTTAGTGTTCCTTCATCCACAATACATGGTCTGAAAATATTTTCAAATAAGACCCCAGTTCCTTGAAATTTTTGTGTGATGAATGTTATGATGCGCATGAATGCATGAATGTAACAATCATAAATAAGGGATCACACACAAGGCAAACAGAGGTCAAGGGATGAATCAAGTCATTGTCAAGATCAATCATCCATTTTGGTGGATTATGGTTTTCACCTTATCAACACCCAAGTTCCATTGATATTGACAAGACTTGATTGAATCAACCAAGAATCAAGGGTTTGTTGTGAGTCACGAGCATGGAGTCTGGGTAAGAACCATCCCAAAGGAGTGACCTAAGGATAAAAAACTGTAGATCATGTTCTAAAAAGTTCCCAGAGTCTTGATTCCATCTATTGGATATTACAGGTTAGGATGACTAACTCATCAACCCATAATATTCTCAAGAGAAACTAGTCTGAGTGTAGTATCGCGTAACAACTGTTATCAAGTCTACACTTGAATAGTCTCCGCACTACGTCCTAAATAGGCCAATAGGGGTTAAATGTTCTACGGTCTTCAGCTTCTCAGACCCCAAATCAGAGATAATAATGTCTAACCACAAATAACTTGTGTGACATTCATAACTCCAAAAGGGTCTCCACTGAGTAGATGGGTCTCAAGCCAACTTGTTAAAGACTACTCCACACAAGTCGAACATGACTATACCATCCTCCTATCTTAATTGCACTCATGTTCGGGTTAGAACTTATCTCACCACTCAGAGATCACCAAGCACAACAAGCAGGTTATATCATACAAGCAAATATACATACGTCAAATATACAAATATATACACACACAAAAATAGGCTAAACCCACTGGAGACTAGTCCCCAACAGAGTCGCCACTTAATTTCTATAGCGGTAAATTCATGACCATCAAGCTATGGATAAGCTAGACGTCAATTAAACCAGAGTCGCCATCGCGCTTTTATTGTTTCCAAGGGAAAGGGGAAAAGTACGAACAAAACCCAAAAATAAGAAGTTTTCAAATCAAAACTAATAAAAGGCCAGAGATTATAGTTAAGGGGGTTGGTTACACAGAGGGAAGGTGTTAGCACCCAAAGTGTCATAGGTACTCCTAGGGATCCCTTTCTTGTGGGCATATGTATTTTTATACAAAATGATGTTTGCAATAAAAATGAAGTGGAGGGATGAGAAAAGAATTCATTAATTATTTTTGTGTTTGACAAGACCTTCGGACTTGTGCCTACGTACCAACATAAAAATGAGGGATCAAAACCTCGTAGTTCGTGGTATCAATTTCAAAGTGAGTGCATTTCTTTTAACAAATAATTAAGTTTGACAAAGGCACAAAAGGCCTAAAAATGGTTTGAATGAGTGTTAGTTCTTTTTGGCTTTTGAAAATTTTAAGTCAAGTATAGTTAAGTTTATTTACAAGATTATTTAAGAAAAGAGTTTGGATATGCAATGGAATAAGGCCAAAGTTTCTAATTTGAAAATTGGTCTAAGCTTAGAAAACAAACACAAGCAAAGAAGATTTTAAAAGGAGGGAGATATTTGAAATTAAAGAAGTGGGGAGGAGATGAAGAGACTAATCCTAAGCACGAATTTAAAAGTTTAGAGTTGAAAAGATCTGACCAATGGGTTGCAATCCAATAGACAAGAATGTCATATAGAAACCCAAAATTCCCTTGGACTTTAGAATCAAGCAATATAAATACACAAGTAGCAAGATGAAGAGCAAGGCATCAAATAAAGATAGTCGCATCCAATCTTAGCAACTCCATGATCTTCTTCAAAAACTTCTATGTATCATATGATTTCAAAGATGGCATAAGACACAGGTTCAAAATAACAGCTTCAATATGATCATGTTGCAGATGAACTCAAATGGATCTTTAATATTGTAGCAGATGAATGTTCACTTCACGAGCACTTGGTTTCATGAAAGTTGGCATTGGCCAAGTCCTTTGCATAGGGAGTGTTGCCTAAATTCTAAGTCCAATAGTCTCAGATCAAACCAACAGTCCACAGAAGATGTTTTTTAGGGTTTTTGTTCTTACTATGTACATTAAGGTCAAAAGACCAAACAAACAAACAAGTATACGCAAACACAATATATCACAAAATATGGCCCAAGTGGGCAAAGGGAAAATAGAATTAAAGTAAACAAATTAAATGATATGAATAATGGGAAATGAATTAAAAGCTTAAAGATTAAAGTGCATAAAAGTAAATGACTTGAAATTAAATGTTAGTCGTTAGTTGATTAGAAGTTAGTATTGCTTTTGCTTTGTTTTGTTTAAGTCATTCTTTGGAGAACACTCAACTCACTTATCACAAGCATGGATCCTTGAACCAAGACATCTTCCAAAGGAAGGAAAAAAGGCCAAGTTTCGACACAATACTATGAAAGAGGGGAGACTTACAATCTCACTAACTAGAATGTCATGCCTTTTTGTTTCACAAATTTAGCGCTATTTTAAACAACCATAATTGGACTTATATAGAAGTCACAACTATTTGAGGTCGGGCAATAAAATTTTGGTGTTAATGCATGTTAGAGACATAGTATAATGGACTATGCTCATGAAACATACCACACTCAAAAAAGAATATGCAGAGAGGTGGACTTAATCTCATCCATACTCATGTTGATTTTTCAATCAACTAGTCTTAGGATATAGAGATATCATAGGTCCATGACATGAATGAATAAATAAGGGGAATGAGATGAAGAGGGAGGGGGAATGGATTCAACACAAATTGGTCAAATGAGGACTTTTACCAATTTAAGATTATTCATTCATTTTGGGAGATGGAATGTACATTCCATCAATCCCCTAAATCCAATGATCATAACCTAACAAATTTAAATCAACCTTGATCAAGGCCCAACAACACAAGTCAAACTCAACAAGTCAATTAAAATGGCTTTAGACCATTAATTTGGCATTTAAACAATTAAAAATAATAAAAATATGCATTAAATTAAATAATGGTTGGTCAATTTCCTAGAACCTCATCAAAACACCAAAGAAATGGCCATGAGATTTATCATAGGTCAAACAAGGTCAAAGGACCTTGGAGAAAAAATTTCATAATTTTGAAAACTTAAAAGTATTTTTAAACAATTAAAAATATTCACAAAATCAATTAAATCATGACAAATATTAATAATGATCCAAAAAAGAATTTTAATTCGTAAAATGAAAGAGAATTTTATTTAAAGAAATTTGGTGAAACTCTCATATTTTTTGGATCAATATTAAAATTAATATGAATTAATGAAAATAAAGGAAATAAAATGAAATTCAAATATTCAGAAAAAAAACGTGGACCACTTGATCTCCCTCATTAATTGAGGTGGCAGATCAAGTGGATCCAAACGCGCGTTCCACCATGTACACGAGTCAGTGTGCCACACAAATGGTATTTAAAACTAACGCTCGTGATTAAAACATAATGGAATGATCATGTGGCGCTGGACAGTCCAGCTCATCACCGACGCAAAACACCGGTCATCTTCTCAGGCGACCTTGGCCGGACTAATCCACTCACCACCACCACAAAAATGACAAAGAAGGACATGATTTTAAAGTAAAAATGGCACTGATCACGAATCTGACCTCAATTCATCCTAACTCCAAGTATATTGAGAGATACATGGAGTTGAAATTTGAAGTACATGAACTGAGTTACTTCGATTTGACCTCAAAGCAACTCAATCTTCTTTCTTACATTGGTAGGACTTCAGACAACCAAGAATCCAAGAGAATTGATGAGAATTGAGAGAGAATCAAAGAGAAGAAAAAATCTGGAAAATACCTTCAATGTTGTGTAGAACTCGATTACTCTTGCTTTGATTCTTGCTTGATCTCACTCAGGAAGCTTGCAGAAGTGGTTTAGAATTGAACAAAAGTTATGGATCCCTGAAGTTTTGAATCTCAAAACAGTGAGATACAAACTCAATTTTTAAAGAAAATTCTCAGGTTTCTCCTTTCAAATGTGAGGGTTTGAGGTATTGGAGCAAAGCTTGTGCGCAAGGGTCTTCAGTTCTGCTGCTAGAGACCTCTATTTATAGTTGCAGCTTGTGATATTTACACCTTCAAATTCAATTTCCAAATTTAGAAATGGATGATGCATGCTTGCATGGGCGTATACAGGCCTATGAAGTCACTCAATTAGGTCCATAATCAAGTGCAAATGAGTCTGAATGTGAATTTGAATGCAAGGCAAATGTGTATAGCTGTTTGAAGTTTGATCTTTGCCAAATGATGATGCCCTGTTCAAGCCATGCGCAGACCCCTCAAACCTTGTCCAAAATGGATAAAATTAGACTTTTTGGAAAGGTTGGACCAAGAGGAACAACTCTTATGTTGAACACTTTTCCATTTGACGCTTGTATCATGATGAATTTTGAAGTGGAAGTTTGGAAATTTTAATATATCAAAAACATTTCTAAGTATCAAGCAATATGTTCACTTATTCCACCTTGGATAACTTTTTATGTGAGCTTCAAATGAGAAAAGTGTCTTCATCAAAGTTGTAGCTATTTCAAAATAATTCAAAATGGTTACCAATTTGAACTCATTTGGATTTGAGATGAATGAGTTATGCATTTTTGAAGTTGGGGAAAATCACTTGTTCAATGGCCTTGGTCCAAAATGACCTATAATGTATCCTCATATCACATGCTCATAACAGTTGAATTAGCTCTTCCTACAAACATTAAAGTTTAAGTAGACACCTTTAATTTGATTGTGAACTTGTAAATCTTTCATCTCATAAAAATTGAGCAAGTTATGGTCTTGGGAAGTTGACCTTCAAGTTAGGGTTTAGACAATATGACCTATAATCTTTCACCATAAAAAATAAATTTCCAAGCAAAACTAGATCTAGACCTCGATATGAAAGTTGTTTGTAATGTCATTTAGAGTAACTTTCCTCTTGGAATAAATATCATATGATAAAAAATTTAGGAGATAGGGTCTAGGGAACCCCAGTTTTGATCAGATGAATTCCTCTAGTTAACCACCATCAACCAACTCGCTAACTTGCAATTCTCTTAACTTTTGGGACTTATATGACATCATATATGCGTAAGATGATGAAATTTAAAATACCCCTTGAAATATTTGATCAATTGTTGAAGAAGCTTGTTGAAGAAGTTACTCAAGATACCCAGATGAACTAGGGTTTCCAAGGCAAACCAATTCCAAACCCAGAAGAACTAGGGACTCATATATGATGCCTAGAACCATTACAGATCATTTCTTGATTGAGCTCCTTGCATTGAGGGTCTTAAATCCTAGATATGAACTTGATGAATCAAAGGTGATCATGTACCCTACCTACAAAATAGTTAGACAAATGCAAAGACATATTTTTGGAATTTTGGTTAGTAAATGATAAAATACAAAGTATGATACAATCACGTAGTGCTTTGGTGATCTCTCCTAAGACAAACCCAATGGATGAGGGGTGAGGAGGATTCCAAGTTTTGATCCCAATGCCAATGCATATGATGAGATAGCATGAGGGATCTTAGGGTCAAAATTGGGGTCTTACAGACCGCACCTGGTCCGTACAGCCGGAGTCGGAGAATACCTGCCAACTTCTTAATAGAAATCTCATGATAATTATTAAAAAGGCGGAATCAGAGAGTACCATAGTAGTTGTAAGACCCCAATTTTGTCCCTAAGATCCCTCATGGCATCATATCATATCATATCATTGCCTCAAGGATCATTGTACACCTTGCTTCCTTTCCCCGTGGGTGGGTTATCTTTTGAGAGTGATTTCTTGATCACCAAGCATATTTTTCATTTGTATATCATTGCTTTTCATTTGTTTACTAACCAAAAGTACAAAAATATGTCATCTAACCTTGTTACTTGCAGATGAAGCAACACTATGTCAAGCCAGTCAAAGGCATTCATTGAGCCAGTATATGGTGGCCATTCTGAAGAATTTGGGCACCATGATCATTCACAAGAGCTTATACGACCCATGGTGTTATTTTGAATCAAGATCTCAAGTGGTAGAGGCTTGAATTTCATATGAGCATAGCCAGGTCAACTGAAACCCTAGAAAAGTCAACATATGTCAACTGTGCATTCAATCATGGATTTGAAGGTGGGAGATGGTTAGAAAGGCCTCATTCATGTCCATACAAGTATCATTTGACATTTCAAATATCAACATTGAAGAATTTGAGGTCAGATGAAAACTTTCCAAAAATAGTAAGTGACCTGTAATTTCAAACTGCCAAAAATGGAAAGGTCTTCTCCTCAAGTTTGCATCATCAAGCAATCTTCAAATGAAATTTTGTCCAACATGAAAGTTGAAGATCTTGCTCTCACCTTTCCAAAAAGTCCAAGAACATGAATTTTTCATTTGTGGTTGAAGAGTTATGATCAAAACATGGCCAAGTGTGGATGGAATTTCAAAAGTGCATAACTTTCAAACCATTGCTCCAAATCACATGGCTCTTTTTGCTAATTTCATGTCATGACCTATAATTTCATGTTCTTGCATAACATTGCATCAATTCTCATTTCATGAAAATTTGCAAAAATATTGAATTTTGGAGGGAAATTTCACAATTTAAAATTGGTGAATAATTTGGATATTTTGCAAATGCCATTGGTCTTAAAATGTGTTTTTGAGTGAAAATCATGCAGCCACGTGCACTGTTCATGCCATGCTCATGCACAAAGGTGAAAATCCCAAATTTTCCAAACACCTCCAATTCCCTTAATTTTCATTAGCATTGGTTAAACATGTTTAGAGTTTGATTAATAGGGAGTATATATAGCATAATCATAACAGAAAATCATAACCACACTTCATAAATTCAGATCTAGAATTTTTGCTCTCAATTTTCTCTCATTTTTTTTCTCTCATTTCTTCATAGCAATTGCATAATTCTTGCTTGATTCTTCATCTAACATCATCATAGAGTAAGCTGCGAGCAAGATCCAGGTGAATCCGTGCCATTTGAAGCAGTTTGAGTTTGAAGAGCATCAATGGTGAAATCTCAAATTCGTGGATTCAAAGCCAATTAAGCATCAAAGATTCTTCCATTCACTCATACAAGGTTGCTAGGATACGATTGGAGCATTCCCAGGACCTGGAACACTTGAAATCGAAAACTGCTCTACAAGAGGTGTGAATTCGATCCTCTCTTTTCTTAAATTCATCATGTGATATTTGTAGAGCTTGCTTGTGTGGTGATTCTGAGCTAAAAATCATTTGATTCCATGCTATATTGAGAGAGTTTCATGGATTTAAAGTTTCATGTCCAAAGTTGATTTGCTCGATCCATGCTTATGATGTTGTTATTTGATGAAATGCATGTTGGTTCGTGTTGTGTGATGTTACATCTTCATGATTATATGCTCAATTTGTGTTTCTGGTGACTTTGAAATTTTTCTGGAAAATCGTTGATGAAGATCATGAAGATCTTCATCGTGTTCTTGAGCTGCTGGAAATTTCCTGCAGAATCTCCTACCGCCTTCATCCATTACCTGCGAAAATTGTTGCATGTTCTTCAGCATTTCCTGCGGATTCCCCTTGCTATTTCCCAGCGTGCATGCATGTGGCTAGGGTTTTGAACCAAACGACAGCGTTTGGTCTTGGCGCGCCTGGCATTTTAAATGTTAGCGCGGTTCGATTCTCAGCCAAAGACATTTCCAATTTGGCCTTTAGCTTTTTATTTCATTTCTTCATTCATCCATGCTATGCCTTATTTCATGTCTTTAATTTTTATCTTCATTCCAAAAATCATAACTCCATAATTAATCATCCAAATCACATGAGATTTTTTGTACATTGATCCTCATGATGTCTACTATTTTTTGATGATTTTTCCAGAATTTATGCTCGGTTGGATTTTAAATTTGCCTAGGGATTGTTCATGCATATGCTATCTTGCACCTTGCTTGGCATTTTCTTTGTGAAATGATGATGGTTAATCCAATGAATGTGAAAATTGACATGCTTAAACTAGACATCCTAATGGTCATTTTGGTATATAGTTTGTATTTTTCTCATTTCTGGTTGTTCAGATATAATCTGATTAATGTAGGTGTGACAATGTGTGTCACACCTTTACTTTCTTAATTTGCTGATTTTATTTACCATGCCAAATAAATGCCAAATGGTGTGATTTTTTGCATGATGCTTCTTCTGGATGTTAGGATTGATCATGAATTTTTATAGAAATTTTGGATCCATTTCTTATTTGTTTGAGATTTTCTTTTCTGGATTGTCATGTTTGAACTTTTGAAGAGTGATGAACTTCCATGATTTGTGAAATTCTTATGCTTTATCATATGAACTTGAAGTTTTGTACATTGATTCTATACACATTGAAGTTTGTCTTGGCTTTGGTTTGAATCATTTATCACTTGTCATCTCTGTTTTAGGATTGCCTTAAGTTGATGTATCAATTTGTGCTTCCTTTGAGCTTGTTTATGCTTACCTTGACTTGATGATTTTAAATGCCATGATTTTTGGTTTGCTGATCATTTGAAGTGTTCTGTTTAGCCATGATTTTTCTTCAGATTTATTGAGTCATTCTGGAATTAATATGCCTTTGATCATTCCGTTGCTTCTATGTGGTTTCAATTTGCATGCTTTGCCATGATTGCTTTATGAAATGAATTTGATGAATGATATTGACATGAGACCTTTTGGATGATGTTCTAATTTGATTAAAATTGATTCTTGTCAATTTTCATGTTCTGTTTTGGATTATTTCTCCTTCTTTGACCCTAGGCCTTGTCCTAGTGGTTTGCTTCTCATGTTTGAGCTTGTTTTCAGGTTAAGAAGTACATGGCCATTAGGAGATTAATTCACATTGCTTGAGTTGGTTTATTTGATTGATATTGACTAACCTTGACTTGTTTTGTAGGATGCTTTTAGCTCATTTGAGTTGAGCTTGTGCCTTGCACATTGTAGCCTTGCTTGTTTGATTGTGCATTGTCTGTTGACTATTGGATTATCTGTTTGACTTTTTGAATTGTATACTGATTAAGTTGGATTGTTTTCAGGTACATTAGTTGCTTAAGTTCATTTTGAACTTGCTTTTGCTTGGTTTCTTAACCAATTAGGTATAATTTCTCTTCTTCATGTAGTCTGGAAGACCTGGCTTGTTATGTGGCCAGGCACCTGTCTGAAGTCCTCCTTAAGAGGCAATGCTTGTGATTGTTTATCTTTGTCCCCAAGCAGGAAAAGTCCTTTTGATAAGGCAATTGGTAGATAAATGAGATGTGTAGTCCATCTTCTACTATTCAGTGTGTCATCCCTTTGCTCACATTACATGTTGTAGCATTGTGGATATTAACCCAAGATCTATAGAGTCATTAACTTGTGGAGAGAGTTCCAACTTTCTGAACTCCCACACCTTCTATCATTAGAAGCTCTCCCTGACCAGGGATAAGAGCTATGAGGCACACCCCTCATATCCTTTTCATCTGCTTCACCTTAACCCTCAATGTTAAGGTTAAGAGCACCACTTACCCCATTCCAGTTGACTTTAAAGTCTAACCCTTGCTTGAGCCTAATTGCTTGTATATAGTGTGTGCTAACTGAATCATTGATTGCTTATTGGTTCATCTGTACATGTTTGCTTGTTTGCCTTTGTGCATTTATCATCATTAATTGTTCATTATTGCATGATCATCATCTCATATCTTTGTGATACATCTTTGTTTGTCCATTGAGGAATCAACTGTAAGTCCATTCATTGGCCATTGTTCCTATGATTTGGAAGGGATTGAGTGTAAGACCATTTCATTGGCCACTTATGCCCTCTTTGCTTAGTGCTTTTGTTTGTTTGTTGTATGTGAGGATGCAATTGTGAGTCCATGTTGTTGGCATTTGTTTTCCCATGATCATCTGTTGGAGATTGGTATAAGCCCAGATAGATTGGCATCTGATATCCATGTTTTGTTTTGTCTTGGGAGGTTGGAGTAAGCCCATATATTGGCATCTGATATCCCTGTTTGTTTTTGGAGATTGGTATAAGTCCAGTTGATTGGCATCCGGTATCCACTTTTTTGTTTTGTTTTGCTTTAGGAGATTGGAATAAGTCCATTTATTGGCATCTGACATCCCTGTTTGTTTTAGGAGACTGGTGTAAATCCATTGATTGGTATCCGGTATCCACCTTTGTTTGTGAGATTGGTGTAAGTCCAGCAATTGGCATCCGGTATCATTTGTTTTGCTTATTTGTTATTGCTCATTTGCCTATTTCTAAGGACACACTTGAATCATCTTTTATATGATTTCAAGAGGTGAACATCTAGGAAGTTTTACACTTCACCCTCCACACCCTTTTGATTCCAAAACTCTCTTTTCACATTGTTAATTCAAAAACTTTGGACTATTGTGCAAACATCTTCATGTCTTTTGCAAATTAGAAACCTGGACCTTAAGTCCTTGATTTTCAAACTCCATTTTTGATAACACTTCTTCCTGAATTGAGTCTTAATCATACAGTGACCATATTTTGT
Source organism: Lathyrus oleraceus (assembly GCF_024323335.1). Classification (NCBI taxonomy): domain Eukaryota; kingdom Viridiplantae; phylum Streptophyta; class Magnoliopsida; order Fabales; family Fabaceae; genus Lathyrus; species Lathyrus oleraceus. Next base: position 352,456,040 of record NC_066580.1, read on the forward strand.
GAATACTCATAATCAATTAACTTCACCCCATTCAATCGTTTTGATGGCTTTGTCCATTCTTGTTAAGTTTTTTCATATATTAGCCATAGGTTTCAATTACCATAGTGGTTGATGTAAATCTTACCTTATCCTTAGTGAGTTGATTGTAGGTCTTCCATACTTATTATAGGGTTAACCCCTCACTAGTATGTTGAAGCCGTCCTCGCATGGTGGATTGTTGATTCAGGTTGAGTTTTCTCCCGTTGGTAATGAAAAACCTTAGGGTTTGTGTTTTAAAATGAATTCATTAATTTTTGGAAATCTTTTAGCCGAACTATGGCGTTTTGATCCTTACCTTTCATGGAAGGTACGTAGCCAACGGGTTCATCCGTTCAAACCCAAAAATAATAAAATTGTACATTCTTTTCTCATCTTCCCAATCATGTTTGCACAATATGTCATAAACAAATAAACTTTTTTATACAACAAGTGTGAAAAGGGCTCCCTAGGAGTACCTAGGACGTTTTGGGTGCCTAACACCTTCCCATTGCGTAATTAACCCCTTACCCAGATTCTCTGATCTTTTCATTAGTTTTCTACGTGTAAAACTTCTTAGGCTTTTGTTCGCTTTTTAGCCAATCCTTTGGATAAATAAAAGTGTGGTGGCGACTCGATTCTTTGTATGCTTTGCTTTTGATTTAGTTAATAAATCATAAAGTGACGAATACACCGCTACAGAAAAGTGGCGACTCTGTTGGGGATAACATTAGACCTTCCTCAGTGGGTTTTGCCTACTTTTCACCCCTGTTGTATGATATTTGTTTATCTGTTATATGACATATTTTTGTACAATTTGGGATAACTGTATTGATTGTAATGTTTGAATTGCTTGATATACAATTGCTGTTTGCTTTGGTGATCTCTGTGAGATGAGTTCTATACCCGAACTCGAGTGCACTCTAGGATAGGAGAATGGCGTAGTCTTGTCGACTGGTGTGGAGTATTCCTTAGCCAGTTGACTTGCGAGTCCATTCACTTGGTGGAGGTCATGTTGGATTAATAATGTCACACAAGTTATTTGTGGTTAGGCATTATTCTTTCAATCATGTGCCTTAGAAGCCAAGGACCTTAGTTTACCAAACCCATCTTGGCCTATTTTTAGGATGTAGTGCGGAGGTCGTTCAGATGTAAGATCTGATGCGATCGTTACGTGATACTACACTCATAAGAGTCTCTCTTGAGAATATTTTTGGAATACGAGTATTCGTTCCTCCGATAATATCCAAAAGATGGGACGATGATTATGGGAACCTCTGGTAGAACATGTCTGGCAGGTTTAAACCCTAGTACACTCCCTTTGGGTGGTTCTTAACCGAGACTCCATGCTCGTGACTCTCAGCAAACCCGTGATTCATGGTTGAGTCGTTCAGACATCCTTAATATCAATGGAACCTGGGTGTTGATAAGGTGTAAAACCATAATCCGCCAAAATGGATGGTTGATATTAAGGATGATTGAGCCGGTTCATGTACCGTTAATATCAATGGAACTTGGGTGTTGATAAGGTGAAAACCATAATCCACCAAAAAGGATGATTGATATTAGGGATACAATGAGCTTTCCCATGACCTTTGTCTGGTGTGAATTGCTTGATCCTTGAGTGTGATTGTTGCATTCATGCATTCATGCATTCATCTGCATTCATGTCATCAGAAAAAAAAAATTCAAGGAACTTAAAGGGTTTATTTGCAAAATTTTCAGACATGGAAAGACCGAAAAGGCATACAAAGAAGTACAGCTTTAGACAGCCTGATGTGAAAGAGTTAAGGAATCTGACATCCTATGTATTAGATCCCTTGGGTTTCAAAGCTCGCTATGGGAAGCTTCTGCCTCTGTTGACTACTCAGGTTGATGAGGGACTGATGAGTACTTTGGCTCAGTTCTATGATCCTCTGTATCACTGCTTCTCTTTCCCAGACTTCCAGTTGTTGCCCACGCTTGAGGAGTATGCTCATCTTATTGGGATCCCGATTCTGGATCAGGTGCCGTTCAGTGGCTTAGAGAGTATTCCGACTTCTCGAGAGATTGCAGACTTGTTGCACATAGATGAGTCTTTGATTAAAGCTAATCTGACGACCAAAGGTGGAATTCAGGGTCTTCCTTCCGATTTCCTCATTGCTCAAGCTACCGTTTATGGGAAGGCCATGAGTGAGGATGCCTTTGAGGCTTTATTTGTGTTGCTCATCTATGAACTGGTATTGTTCCCCAACATCGACAAATTTGTGGATGTGAACGCCATTAGGATCTTCTCAGTTCTTAATCCCGTTCCGACTCTGTTGGGTGATGCCTATGTCTCTTTGCATCTGAGGAATGCAAAGGGTGGAGGAGTTATTGTGTGCTGTTTGCCTCTGCTGTATAAGTAGTTTATTTCTCACTTGCCGCAGACGGTCACTTTCAAGGAGAACAAGGGATGTCTACGGTGGTCTCAGAGACTCATGTCTCTCACTAATGATGATATCTCTTGGTATGATCGCATGTATGATACTGTGCAGATCATCGATTATTGTGGTGAATTCCCTAATGTGCCTCTTCTTGGTACATGTGGTGGGATCAGCTACAATCCTATCCTAGCACGTCGTCAGCTTGGGTTCCCCCTAAAGGATAAACCTCATAACATTCTGTTAGAGGGTGTATTCTTTCAGGAGGGTAAAGATCCCCAAGGCTTGAAAGCCAGATTTGTCCGCGCTTGGCGCAAGATTCAGAAGAAGGGTAGGAATGAATTGGGTCCAAAGAATTGCATTGCTTTGGAGCCATATACCTCTTGGGTCAGACAGAGAGCTGTTGTGTACCTTATGCCGTATGATCATCTGAGACCTACACCGTTGGATGTGGCTGGGCCTTCAACCCTCCCCACCCAAGATGTAGAGGAGTTGAGAGAAGAAGACCTTTCACGTGCTTGGATCCGTGAAAGAGAAGAATTGCTTCAGCAAATCAAGGAGAAGGACGCTCTGATTGAGTTTCTCGAGCATCAGGTGATCGACGATCCGAATGATACTTGGACTTCTCTGTTTCCTCAGTCTTCCAAATTCTGGAAGAGGAAGTATGATCGACTTGCAAAGGAGAAAGCGGATATGGAAGCAGCCTATGAGAGAGAGATCAAGAAGTTGTGTGCATCTCGTCTTCCAGCATCCCGAGCTGCTAGGGATCCATAGGATGTTTATTTTCCTTTTCCCTTGTAATAATCAAAAATGCTGTACTTCTTTGTTCCAAATATATTTGATGAGATATTTTCCATATGCTATTAAATGCTTTAGATATTCAAAATTGCCAATAATACCCTAAAAGTTCCTCGAAAAACAAAGCATATGCACAAGCATTGCATGCATCATTTTGCATAAGCAGGTGTCGTTCTTGGTCTTCTTGTCTGTGGCCTAACTCTGTGCTCTTCATTTATTTTGAAGACAAGATGACTCACCGGTACTATACCAGAGCCAATTCTGCCAGAGTAATGGATCAACTTGAACAAGAGAATAGAGAATTGAAGGAAGAGGTCGCTCGTTTGAGTGCTCTGATGGAGCAGTTTCTGTCTGCTCAGAATCAACCTTCTCCGCCTCCTGCAACTCCTCCCCAGAGGACGGTTATATCAGAAATTGTAGCTCCGACTGTACCAGCTGCTAGTGCTCACTTCATGCCAAATGCCATGCCAGCCGGGTTTCCGTGGGGAATGCCTCTGGGTTTCATGCCTGATATTCCAGCTCCGACTTTTGCTTCTATGCCGGCATCTAGCCTGGTCCTTGCTGCTGCTCCTCCTGTCGTGCATACCATTCCCAGGGTAGACGACACCATCTATCATTTTGAGCCGTCTGAGGGCCCAGATGTCAATGAGAAGATGGAAGCGATGAATGATCAATTCCTTGAGCTGCGAAAGGAATTGAAGACTCTCAGAGGGAAAGATCTGTTTGGCAAGTCTGCTGCTGAACTTTGCCTTGTTCCCAGTGTTAAAATTCCAGTCAAGTTCAAAGTCCCTGACTTTGAGAAATATAAGGGGAACACCTGCCCTCTCGCTCACCTGGTCATGTATGCCAGGAAAATGTCTACGCAAACAGATAATGATCAGCTTTTGATCCATTATTTTCAGGATAGTTTGTCTGGTGCGGCTCTTCGCTGGTATATGAGCCTTGATAGTGCAAACATCCGATACTTCAACGATCTTGGCGAAGCCTTCGTCAAGCAGTATAAATATAATGTTGATATGGCGCCTGACCGTGATCAACTCAGGGCCATGTCTCAGAAGGATAAAGAGACATTCAAGGAGTACGCCCAGAGGTGCCGAGAGTTGGCTGCTCAGATTACTCCTCCGCTAGAAGAGAAAGAAATGACTAAGATCTTTTTGAAGACTCTTAGCTCATTCTATTATGAGCGGATGGTTGCGAGTGCTCCCTCTGATTTCACCGAGATGGTGAACATGGGAATGCTCCTGGAGGAAGGAGTCCGTGAAGGACGTCTGTCAAAAGATGAGAGCTTTTCTAAACGGTATGGGGCGTTTAAGAAAAAAGATGGGGAGGCACATGCTGTGCAGTCCCATGCTAAGCCAAGAAGACCCTCTGTTCAGAGGAAACCAGTATGTCGTACCGGTAATCAGCATCAGGTGGCTCATATAGCACCTGTTTTCAGAGATAATGCTCAGTATCAGCAGCCTCAGCAGCATCAGCATCAGCAACCTCAGTATCAGCAGCAACACCGTCCACAGCAACAGGCTTACCAGCCTCGTGGCAGTACCAGCAATCAAGCTAACTTGAATTATGATAGGAAGAAGATCAGCTTCGATCCCATTCCTATGTCATACGCTGAATTATATCCTTCCTTCTTGGAAAGGAAGCTGGTTACTCCCAGGGATCCTCCAGCAGTGCCTGCAAATACGCAGTGGTGGTATAAGCCAGATCAACACTGTGTGTATCATTCCGGTGCTCCGGGGCACAACATCGAGAACTGCTTTCCATTGAAGACTAAGGTTCAAGACCTTATGCGGTGCGGTATTCTGAGTTTCGAGGACTCAGGCCCCAATGTTACAAAGAACCTATTGCCTGAGCATGGGATATCAGTGAACATGGTCCAGGGGTGCCCTGGGAAGTATAAAGTCAAATATGTGAGCCATATTAGACAGTCATTGGTCGAATTACATCATTTGCTGTGTCAGTACAGCCATATGGAGCATGACCATGACAGATGCCGCATCTGCTCTGTTAACCGTCTGGGTTGTCGCCAAGTGCGAAGAGAGCTTCAAGAGCTATTGGATAAAGGTACCATAGAGATTCTTCAGAATCGAAATGTTGATGAAGATGAACCAGAAGTCAATGATATTTCTCTTGTGTTCAAGTTGTCTGAGCCTGTTGTCATTCGCTATGATGGTAGCAAGCTGAAGGTCTCTCCTTCTCTGATAATCAAGCCCGCAGGCCCTGTGCCTTATTCTTCGGAAAAAGCAATTCCCTTCAGATATAACCCTGTTGTTGTGGAAGATGGGAAGGAAGTGTCGTTGCCTTCAACTTCTGTTACCAATATTGCTGACGTGAGCGGGTTGACCCGGAGTGGTCGTGTGTTTTCTGCACCCCCAAAGCATCACATTGCTTCTGATTCTGCTGAGCATCCAGTTGGGACTGTTGTTAATGTTCAGAACCCGGCACTTGCTGTTGCCAAATCCTCCTCTGTACAAAAGACTCCTGATTCTTCTGTTGGCCCGAGTGGCGCTGTGAACGAAGAATATGATGAGATGCTGAGGCTCATCAAGAAGAGTGAGTACAATGTTGTAGACCAGCTTCTACAAACGCCATCCAAAATCTCCGTATTATCTTTGCTTTTGAATTCAGAACCCCATAGGGAGGCTCTGCAGAAAGTTTTGGATCTGGCCTATGTCGATCACGATGTCACTATTGAACAATTTGATAGTATAGTTGCAAACATCACTGCTTGTAACACCTTGAGTTTCTGTGACGCTAATCTCCCTGAGGAGGGAAGAGACCACAACATGGCTCTACATATTTCCATGAATTGCAAAACTGATGCCATGTCCAACGTGCTAGTTGACACTGGGTCATCTCTTAATGTATTGCCAAAGACCACACTCTCTAGACTATCATGTCAGGGGCCTCCCATGAGGCAGAGTGGTGTTGTTGTGAAGGCTTTTGATGGGTCGCGTAAGACTGTGATTGGGGAAGTTGATCTCCCAATCAAGATTGGACCAAGTGATTTCCAAGTTACCTTCCAGGTTATGGATATCCACCCATCTTATAGTTGTCTCCTTGGTAGACCATGGATTCACGAGGCTGGCGCCGTGACATCCACCCTACACCAGAAGCTGAAATTTGTTAAGAACAAGAAACTGGTTGTGGTAGGGGGAGAAAAGGCTCTCCTGGTTAGCCACTTGTCTTCTTTCTCGTATATTGATGTTGAGGATGAAGTTGGAACTCCTTTCCAAGCTTTATCTGTTGTTGAGCCGATTGAGAAGAAGTCTCCTTCATTTTCTTCCTACAAAGATGCGAAACTAGCCATTGAATGTGGTGCAGTTGCTGGTTTAGGGAAGATGATTGAGCTTGAAGACAATAAATCTCGGTCTGGCATTGGTTATTCTTCTGGGGCATTTAACGAGCAAGGTTTGTTCAAGAGTGGAGGTTTCATCCATGCTGATCAGACTGAAGAAGCTGCTGCTATCTTGGAAGAGGATGCAGAGGATCTGAGCAACTTCATCATACCTGGTGGTGTCTGCCACAATTGGGTCGCTGTAGATGTTCCTACAGTCATTCATAGATCAGAGTAATGGTTCACTTTGTTCAAAACCCTTCTCCCATGCCAAAAGGAGAAGTGATGACATTGTTGGCAGCATCTATACAATGATATTTCATTCAATTAATGCATTGTTAAACATTTGTTTTTCCATTTGTTTTCAGTTTTTGCTTTTGCATGAAATCAGTGATAAAAAAAAACCCATAAAAACAAGAATAAAAGCAACATTTTTCATCTGCATAATGATTTGCTTGTTTAAATTCTAAAGTTTTTCATTAACCAAAATCATTATGCAGGTTGATTCTAAAACCCATTGAACATAATGATCCAACGCCATCTCCCAATTTTGAATTCCCTGTATTCGAGGCAGAGGAAGATGATGTCGAAGGGATCCCAAATGAGATTACCCGTCTCCTTGAGCACGAGAAGAAGATCATTCAGCCGCACCTTGAAGATTTGGAAACAGTCAACTTGGGGTCTGAAGATTGTGTTCGTATGGTGAAGGTTGGGGCACTTCTTGAAGAGTCTGTCAAGAAGATATTGATTGAGTTGCTACGAGAATATTCCGATATCTTTGCTTGGTCATATGAAGACATGCCGGGTCTAGATACAGATATTGTGCAACATTTCCTGCCTTTGAAGCCTGAGTGCGTGCCTGTGAAGCAGAAGCTCAGAAGAACTCATCCAGATATGGCAGTGAAGATCAAAGAGGAAGTTCAGAAGCAAATTAATGCGGGGTTTCTGGTGACTTCTACATATCCTCAATGGGTGGCCAATATTGTGCCTGTGCCTAAGAAGAACGGAAAAGTCCGTATGTGTGTTGATTACAGAGATTTGAATAAAGCTAGTCCAAAAGATGATTTCCCTCTACCACACATTGACATGTTGGTAGACAATACAGCTAAATTCAAAGTCTTTTCCTTTATGGACGGATTTTCCGGATATAATCAGATCAAGATGGCACCCGGGGATATGGAGAAGACAACATTCATCACACCTTGGGGAACATTCTGTTATCGAGTGATGCCCTTCGGTTTGAAGAACGCTGGAGCCACGTATCAACGTGCTATGACTACCTTGTTTCATGATATGATGCACAAGGAGATAGAGGTCTATGTTGATGATATGATTGCTAAGTCCCGAACAGAAGTTGAACATGTTGAGCATTTGTTGAAGCTTTTTCAGCGTCTGAGGAAGTTTAGACTTCGTCTGAATCCGAACAAATGTACATTTGGAGTCTGTTCCAGCAAGTTGTTGGGTTTTGTTATCAGCGAGAGAGGTATTGAGGTTGATCCTGCAAAGGTCAAAGCAATACAAGAGATGCCTGCACCCAAAGGTGAGAAGCAAGTCCGAGGTTTTCTTGGCCGCTTGAACTACATTTCCAGATTTATATCCCACATGACTGCCACATGTGCGCCGATATTCAAGCTCCTCCGGAAAGATCAGTCTCATGATTGGACCGAAGATTGCCAGAAAGCTTTCGACAGTATCAAAGAGTATCTGTCCGAACCTCCGATCTTGTCTCCGCCTGTAGAAGGAAGACCTCTGATCATGTATTTAACTGTTCTTGAAGACTCGATGGGTTGTGTACTCGGTCAACAAGATGAATCAGGGAAGAAAGAATCTGCTATCTACTACCTCAGTAAGAAGTTTACTGATTGTGAGTCCCGATACTCTATGCTTGAGAAGACGTGTTGTGCTTTGGCTTGGGCTGCTAGGCGTTTGCGCCAGTACATGATAAATCATACCACTTGGTTGATATCCAGGATGGATCCAATTAAGTATATTTTCGAGAAGCCTGCTTTAACCGGGAGGATTGCCCATTGGCAGATGCTGTTGTCTGAGTATGATATCGAGTATCGAGCTCAGAAAGCTATTAAAGGTAGTATCTTGGCTGACCATTTAGCGCACCAGCCGATTGAAGATCATCAGTCAGTTCAGTATGACTTCCCAGACGAGGAGATTCTGTATTTGAAAATGAAAGATTGTGATGAGCCAACACTTGATGAAGTTCCGGAACCTGGTTCCAGATGGACGATGGTGTTTGATGGCGCTATGAATCAGTATGGAAATGGAATTGGGGCAGTAATCATTACTCCTCATGGCACACATACTCCGCTTACAGCAAGGCTAATTTTCAAATGCACGAATAATATGGCTGAGTATGAGGCCTGTATTATGGGACTGGAAGAATGCATTGATTTGAGGATCAAGCATCTTGATGTGTATGGTGATTCGGCCCTGGTTGTCAATCAGATAAAGGGTGAGTGGGAGACGAATCAGCCAGGTCTCATTCCGTATAGAGATTATGCGAGAAGGATTTCAACGTTCTTTACAGAAGTTGACTTTCATCATATTCCTCGAGAGGATAATCGGATGGCAGATGCTCTTGCTACGCTTGCTTCCATGATTGTGGTCAAGTATTGGAATGAAGTACCCAATATTGCCGTGATGCGCTTGGATAGACCAACTCACGTATTTGCAGTTGAAGAAGTGAATAATGACAAGCCTTGGTATTTTGATATCAAGAATTTCCTCCAGAACCAGGTCTACCCACCTGGGGCATCTGTGAAAGACAGGAAAACTTTGAGAAGGTTTTCAGGCAGTTTCTACCTCAGTGGTGAAGTGCTTTACAAGAGAAATTTTGACATGGTTTTGCTCAGATGCGTGGATAGACACGAAGCAAACCTGTTGATGACTGAGGTCCATGAGGGTTCATTTGGTACTCATTCCAATGGACATGCCATGGCAAGAAAGATGTTGAGAGCAGGCTACTATTGGCTGACCATGGAGTCTGACTGCTGCAAATATGTGAAGAAATGCCACAAGTGTCAGATTTATGCGGATAAGATTCATATTCCCCCGACACTTCTGAATGTGATTTCATCACCATGGCCTTTCTCTATGTGGGGAATTGACATGATCGACATGATTGAACCGAAGGCGTCCAATGGACACAGGTTTATTCTCGTAGCAATTGATTACTTCACCAAGTGGGTTGAAGCCGCATCGTATGCGAACGTAACCAGGCAGGTGGTTGTGAAGTTTATCAAGAATCAGCTGATTTGCCGTTATGGTGTGCCATATAAGATCATTACTGATAATGGATCTAATCTGAATAACAAGATGATGGATGAGTTGTGCGCTGAATTCAAGATTGCACACCATAACTCCTCTCCCTACAGACCTAAGATGAATGGGGCTGTTGAAGCTGCTAACAAAAACATCAAGAAGATTATCCAGAAGATGACAGTTACGTACAAAGATTGGCATGAGATGCTGCCATTTGCTTTGCATGGGTATCGTACATCTGTCCGCACTTCAACAGGGGCAACCCCTTTCTCTCTTGTTTACGGCATGGAGGATGTTCTCCCAGTAGAGGTGGAGATCCCATCAATGAGAGTCTTGATGGAAGCCAAGTTGACTGATGCTGAATGGATTCAGTGTCGTTACGACCAGCTGAATTTGATTGAAGAAAAGAGATTGACTGCCATGTGCCATGGTCAGTTATATCAGCAGAGAATGAAGAAAGCATTCGATAAGAAGGTCAAGCCTCGTGTGATTCGAGAAGGAGACCTCGTGCTCAAGAAAGTCTTGTCTTTCGCGCCCGATTCCAGGGGCAAGTGGACTCCAAACTACGAGGGTCCATACGTTGTTAAGAGAGCCTTTTCAGGCGGAGCTTTGATGCTTACAACAATGGATGGGGAGGATTTCACTCGTCCTGTGAATTCAGATGCAGTCAAGAAATACTTTGCCTAAAAAAAAGGAAAAGTATATGCAAAAGAAAAACAGAATAGCTCGCTAAGTTGAAAACCCGAAAGGGCGACTTAGGCAAAAATGAGCGTCTCGGTGGAGAACCCGAAAAGGCGATCCAGGCAAAAATTAGAGACATGAAAAAAAAAAGAATATTTTGCATCCCGCTAGATTGAGTACCTCACCCTGGGGCAATCTAGGCAAAAATTAGGGATTTTGGCAAGTAACTGCATCCTGACAAGACTTTCTGTTCCACAGCCGTCTGTTCGTCAGAGATTCTCGATTCGTCATCAACTGAAGCTTCGAATACATCGAGATTCAAATTGTTAGAGAAAGGATCATTATGTTCAATGTAGCCCTCTTCCAATATATATCACTGATTTCAAATTTGTACAGATCTGTGGAGTCTTGCCATTTGCAGGCTACCATTCCATCAAATCAACTTGAGCTTTTTATCCAATTATTTGCACTCTTATTTGTTTCGATTCAACAAATGTTTTGCATGTTTTAATTGATAAAATGTCATTGTTTTAAAACAAATAAATTTTTCAAATTGTTGTTTTAAACAAAGTGAACATTCACAATGATGAAAGGATACTCAAGAATCTCTCAGTGCTCTCCCAAGGGTGGCATGATTTCCAACAGGTAAGACATTTGTTCATATTCCTGGCATGGTTATATCCTCTTTCTCCTGCTTTGTTGTTGGGGTTGTTCCCCAAATAGAACTTTTGTTGGGGTTGTTCCCCAAGCAGATGTTGTTGAAGACTTCGTTTTCTTCTCCAGCAGTTTTCTCTCCCCAGTGTCGCATTACGCGAAAAACCGGCGGGAAAAGAAGGAACAACAGAGCCGCCACCGTGCGTTATTTATCCCCAAAAGAGGGAAAGGAAACGCTCGAAGTAAACCTAGGAAAGAACATGGTCTCGCGACCAAAGAGAATGGGTTCGGGAGTCGGTTATGCGAAGGAAAGGTATTAGCACCCCTACGCATCCGTAGTACTCTACGGGATCCACGCACTAAAGGAAGGAAAATGGTTGCTAAAACGCTGCTCAAACACACACACACTGGCTGAAAGAGACAAAAGAAACTGACTGAAACTGACTCGGCAGGATATCGCATCCTGGGCCTACTTAGTCTATCAGGCGTAGACATCAGAGTCGAAGTAGTTCGGACTGGGGAAACGAACACATGCTCGCTAGGATATCGCATCCTATGCATACGTATCTTCTCAGACGAAGGAGAATCAGAGCATTCGTAGCTCGGCTGACACGCACATAAACAAACAAAGGCAAAGGCAAACGTGGAGCCTGAATGCCAATCACTGGACTTACATCAGCATCCAAACCAACAAACACACACAGGAAACCAACTGCCAATCGCTGGACTTACGTCGGACTCCAACCAGAACACACACACACTGGAACCCAAATGCCACTCGATGGACTTACATCGGCTTCCAAGCACACTACAACACAACAGGTTAATAGGGAGTCGGGGACTCGAGCCTATAACTGTCAAACAACACACAAAAGAAAAGAAAAGGCGCCCGGAGAGATCAGCTCAATCTCCTGCCTACATACTTCATCTGGTATGAAGATCAGGGCGATGTAGTTCCCCTACGCAGGGACAAGGATCTAGCCTAACCAGATAACAGAGGGAGACACAACTCTAGGGAGACTACGACTCGAGCCTAGATGTTGTCATGCAAAGTCAACCCTAAGTTAAGGTTTCTAGCTAACTGGCACAAGGGCCAACCTATCCTAGACAAGGCTTGCACAGGAAGCAAGGGTCTCGATTGCAACTAGGGCAAGAGAAAGGGGAAGTCTCAATCGCAACGAGGGCGAGAGAAAAGAATTAGTGTTAGTTGTTAGTCAAACTCGACAAGACATCGCATCTCGTGCCTACGTATCTCATCTGAACATGAGAATCAGAGTTGCCGTAGTTCGGCAGGCAGGGAAAAAGGACTCGATTGCAACTAGGGCGAGAGAAAGGAAAAGGCTCGATCGCAACGAGGGCGAGAGAAAGGATCGCAACGAGGGCGAAAACAAACAAGGAGTAGTCTAAACTAAACCTAACTTGCACAGGAAGCAAGTCTAAGCTAGCCTAAGAAGCAAAGCAATCACAATCACAGATAGCACACACTATATACACACAAGAGGCTCACACAAGGGTTAGGTTTTAGTTGAGGGGTCATATCAACCTCAACAAACAAACCTCTGGAATGGGGTGAAGTGTGCTCTTAACCTTGCCATTGAGGGGCTAAGGTGAAGCAGATGAAAGGTGATGAGGGGTGTGCCTCATTGCTTCTATCCCTGGCCTGGGAGAGCATTTGACAAGAATGTGTGGGTTCAGAAAGTGGGAACCCTTCTACACATTTGATACTGACTCAACTGTGCAATTGCACAAGATCTTGGGTTTTTATCTGAAATGCATCAACACAATGGTGTGAGCAAAACAGAAGACACACTGAATAGCAGGGGATAGGTTGCTTATCCCTTGTTTCTGCCAATTGCCTCTTCACTTAGGAGGTCTTTGACTCTGTACAAGGACAAATTAAACATACACAAGCATTGCCTCTTAAGGAGGACTTCAGACAGTTTGCCCGGCCAAATAACAGGCCGGGTCTCCAGACTACATGAAGTAAAAGAGATTATACCTCAAGCAATTTGCTAAAAAGCAAAGCAAAGCAAGTTCAGAGAACTTAAGCAACTAAGGGTACCTGAAAGAGTCAAACTAATCAGTAAACAGTTCAACAGTTTAAAACAAAAGGGATTGGTAAACAAAAGTCAACACAGAGGAACCAATGTGCAAAGCACAAACTCAAGTCAAATGAGTCATGCCACCTACAAAACAAGGGTTAGCAAATGATATGTAATCAAACTCAATCACATTTGTATGATCTTTGAAGCACTATGCTTAACCTGAAACAAATGAACTCAACATAAGCCCAAAAGACCACTAGGACAAGCCTAGGGTTAAAAACAAAAGGGAAAGTCAAAACAGCAAACAAATGGTCAACCAAAGTCAAGTTCAAGCATTTAAGAAGCAAGCACAATTGGTCACAAGTTCATAACATGCATCATTGTCATTTCATAGACCAAAGAAGTCAAAACATGGCAAGAGGGAGCACACAAAAGGTCAACAGCAAGACCAAGCTCAAACCCAGACATAATCAATTCCAAAAATTATGAAATAATTCATACTCAATCACAATCCATAACATAGCATGCATATGAAATTTCAGCTCAATTGGATCATGGGAAGATGACCAATTAAAATCAGAAAGTCACAATCAATTCAAGTAAGCACAAAGAAGTCAAACAAGCATGGGTCAACTTCAAAAAATCATAACAAAATGAAAACAGATGAGAAATGGATGAGATTAACACCAATGCAAAGCTCAAGATGTCTAGTATGCATATGCAAAATTTCATGATCATACAATAAGGTATGAGAATTTCCCAAATGATATGGCAAGGTATGTCACATAAAGTCAACAATTGACTAGGCAGGGAAGAAAAATCTCAAACAAATGGAAAATAGTTCAAATAAATCCCAGAAAATTCACACATAAATTAGACATATGAGAGAAGGCTTATGCAAAATTTTGGATCATTTGGAGGTCAGGAAGTATGTCATTAAAATTCATGGAAATGCACATCATTGGTGTGACACAAGTTGTCACACCCTACTTCAAAAATTTGTATCTCACAAACCACATATGATAAATGCACAAACTCTACATGAAAATAAACAGGGATGAGTGTAGAATAATCACAAAAAATTTCAGATCAAAAGGATGCAACATGATCATTTCACAAAAGGATTGGCAACATGTATCATTTTTGGTCACATAATACAAACCCTAAGGCCATTTAACAACCAATGATCCAAAAAATTATTAAAAATAATGATAAAAAACTAGACAATCTCATGATTATGATGCAAAAAATCCCACTGGATTTGGACTTGAAATGAGCAAGATATGATTTTTGTAAATGTTGATGATCAAATGAAATGTTTATTGAAATAAAAATGAATTAATTAGGAAATATTTGGTCCGAGTGGCAATGTTGTAAATATGCATTTCATTAATCAAAACGCCCCGTTTAAGCAAGGGCAACGAAATGTTCTCATTGGCTGTTGCCAATGGAATAGTAACAGGGGACCAATCACACGTGAAAATCAAGTTTTTTTTTCTGGAAAATGGATTAGGGTTTGCTTCATCAACATCATGTGTTCACCTTCATGGTTCATCAACATCAAAAATGAATTTCCAACAACATCACATAAGCAGCATGGCATTGGTATAGTGAACATCATGCAACATCATACAACAAACCAAACAACAGTTCACGCAAATTTCTGGGAATGCTAGGGTTTATCACAACAGCAAACATTCATCACCTTCATGAACTCGAAATTTTCCAAATGCCCAGAAACAAAAATTGAGCATAGCAATGTGATCCTCAGACATCATACATACATAACCCAAGCATAGTTTTCACGAAATCAACAACATCACAGCAAATCGATGGAAAACAAGTTCAAGCATAAAAATGAAATCCATATTTCTCAGCCATAACACAACCATTTTGAATGAAACAAGTTGCAGTGGATTCAGTATGCAAAGACCTATCCTAAACATAGCATGATTTGGTAAATGAAGAAGGTCGAGCACTTACTTGAATTTGAAGCAAATGGAGAATCAGGTGTTGTTTTAGTGATACAGCTCGAAACAGATGAAGATAATGCTTTGAAATGATGAATCCTTGAGGTAGGTTAGCTCAATGATGCTTGGAAACCTTCACAGCTCGATTTGCCATTGTTGGATCTTGGTGAAAACAGAACATGAGATGTTGTTACAGCAGGAAAATGAAGCTTGGAAATGGCTCACAAGTGATGATATGTTGAGGGAATAGCAAAGCAGCTCGTGGTCCTTTGAAGTTTTCGACAGAATTTTTCAAAGTGTGAAAATGCAAGCATGAGAGAAAAGAGAATTCTGGTGAGTTTGTGGCTGTGGCTAGGGTTGAGAAGTGACAGAAAATGCATTATATACTTCTGTTTAAGCATTGTTAATTGAATGGTAAACTTGTTTTGCTCATTTTAATCCAATTACTAATTTTGCACTTTTGGCCAAAAGGGTGGTGTGTGGTAGCAAGCTGCACGAATTCTGGGCTTTGGCAAGTCTCAAATGACCATTAAAACAATTTCCAAATGGCCAATAATGTTAAATGTGGATAAATCAAAAAGTCAACCATTGGTCAAACTTGAATTTTAATGAAACAAGTCAAAAAATGCCATTTTGATTGGCAATGTTTTGGCACATGAAGTTTATATTTTTGGAAAGAGGAGGAAAAATGTGGTTTGTAGGAAAAAACCCCATCAAATTTGGCCAAAGGAATCATGAGATATGGCTTGTTGAAGTTCAAAAAAATGTGAAAATGAAATGATCATATCTTGCAAACCATTCATGGGATTTGGGTGTTCTTGGACTTTTTGAAAATGGGAGAACAAGATCCTCAACTTTCATGTTGGGCAAAAATTCATTTGAAGCCTGTATCATGATGTAAGTTGAGGATCAAGAAGTTTCCATTTTTGGCAGTTAAAATTACAGGTCCACTTTCTATTTTTGGAAATTTTCTGATTGGCTTCAAATTCTTCAATGATGTTGATTGCCATGACACATGAGGCCTATTGGGACATGAACAAGCTCTCTCAAACCATTTCCATCCATCAAAACCATAGAATCAACCATAGTTGACCAACTTTGACTTTTCTAGGGTTTTGGATGACTGAAGCACTTCTGATGAATTCCAAACCCTAATTCCTTGAGACCTTGACTTCAAATGATGTCCCAAGTTGTATGGACTCTTGATTATTTATCATGGTGCCCAAATTCCACAAGAATGGCCACCATCCACTGCTTTGACTGACTGTTGACTGTCTTTGACCTTCTAGGGTTTTTGCCTGACTGTGCATGAACTGATGGCTTCTGAACATCCAACCCTTGACTTAAACACTTCAAATGGGACCTCTAGTCATGTGAACTTGATGGACAAACCCTAGGGCCTTGGCTCCTTGAGAAACACCCTTGCTCGCTTGGTTGATTGATCTCCTGATCAGTTTGACCTAATTCCTGACTTGCTTGCTCTTGAGGCAACTGGGGACAATGCAATGCTATGCAATGGATCATGATATGCTATGACCTAATATGAGATGGTATGTACAATGATAGGTGCAAATTTGAGGTGCTACAGCTGCCCCTATTCAATCAGCTGGGAACCCGAATGGATGAGAGCAGTGGCTGTCAGACTTTCAGGGTAAACAGGGATTGAATACCAAGAACCGTAGAAATTTGCACCGGCCGAGTATAAAAGAACCACATCATTTACCGATGACAAACTGCACGACAGCTTCAGAAAAGCAAAACCATTTACCGATGGTTGGAAAACTGGAACCTTGATATTTACCGATATCAACTTCAGCGAGACCATTTACCGATGGCGGCTGGGGAAAACAAACTTCTGAAAAACCAAAACCATTTACCGATGGTTGAAGAACTGGAACCTTGATATTTACCGATATCAACTTCAGCATGACCATTTACCGATGGCTGCCGGGAAACAAATTTCTGAAAAACAAAACCATTTACCGATGGCATCTCCGCTTGGGGAGGAACAAAAATCTTTGTTGTGATACCAGACAAAACGTTTACCGACGACTTCTGGGGATTTTGATTTTATTAGCAAGAGAACAAAGAATGACCAGACATTTACCGATGACTGGGGTGAGACCTGATGTTTACCGACATCGAAAGATGATGTTTACCGACATCAAAAAGAATGACCAGACATTTACCGATGACTGGGATGAGAAATTTATTGGGGAAAGACAAACAAATATTTGCAACTGAAAACCGGGTAGGACATTTACAGATGACTCTACTGGGGATTTCTAGCTGGGGAATTATCAGACATTTACTGATGACTGAAAGAAAGACTCGATGTTTACCGACACCGAAACAATGGCGTTTACCGACACCAAAAGAATGACCAGACATTTACCAATGACTGGGTGAGCCTCGATGTTTACCGACATCGAAAGATGATGTTTACCGACACCAAAAGAATGACCAGACATTTACCAATGACTGGGTGAGCCTCGATGTTTACCGACGCCGAAGCAATGGTGTTTACCGACACCAAAAGGAAACACACGCGGGCGCTGACCTGACATTTACTGGTATCACAAGAATAGCATTTGATATGCCAAGGCAAGGTTGATCACTTGCTGGGGGTCTCACTGGGGAGAAACAAACTTTCTGTCACCATCGGGTGAGGAAATAAACCTCTGTCACCATCGGGTGAGGAAATAAACCTCTGCGGGGATAATCAATTTTGAATGCTGTCGGAGCGACTGTAGCTGATTTGCTATGCTGATGTTGAACAAAACGATCCGCCTCTGTCGGGGATACAGTCTGATGTGATTTCGAACACATGAATGCATATGTTTGAATTTTTCTATGGCGTAATGCTCCATATGGAATGGGAATGCTACGCAGTTTTGAGGATGCAATGATTACTATATGCAATGCAATATGATAAGAACTCTGCGGGGAAGTACACAGGACGACTGTGCTGAGAAATCTTCAAGATAAATCCGCTGGGGGGAACAAACAACTGCTGGGGAATAAACCATACGAATCCACTAGGGGAAGACAAGGCAACTCGCTGGGGAGTAATAAAGCAACTCTGCTAGGGGAAAACAAAAGGTAAACTGCTGGGGATAGCCCAATCAATCCACAATGTTCACAAGTAGAAACGACTCGGGGACGACCCACAATGTTCACAAGTAGAAACGACTCAGCTGGGGAAGTAGGTATCCGTCTGCCATGGACACCCGTCCAATCCACTGGTAGGATGAACTCTGCTGGAGAGATAATTGCTTCGCTGGGGAAGGCTAAAACAAAACATAGTTAGGAGAATGACTCCTGTCTGGGGAAAGCACTGCTGGGGAATGCTCACAGGTGACGACCTTACTGGGGAAAATATTCACAGGTGACGACCTGCAAATCGGAACAACAGATGCCCCAGGGAGTACATGGACAAGATACGGTCAAGTGTCCTCAACATTCAAAATGATTTTCGAATGTTTTAATCTTTCTGCACGTCATTGTTTAGCCTTCATGTTTTCATATGCAATGTTTGTCAAAAATTCGGACGTTTTTGCAAACAAAACAGTAAAAATAAAAACAGGAGAGCAATTTATCTGAATAACGACTTTTATTGATTGAAAGTGTGCCTGAAGAGGCAAATACATTGGGAAGCAATTCCTAGAAAGAGGTAATTGCGCACAAAAGGAAAAAATAAACTATCCTAATGGCAATGGGAACATGGCATCCACTGTTTCCCAACTCTGTTATAACTCAAAGATCATCAGTTTCCTCCCAATTCCTTGCTTTCTGAGAAGACTGACTGGACTGATCACATCTGTCGAGATGGCAGCTGACGAAGCATGATAAAGTACAGATAGCTCAAACTGTAGTCTTCGCTTTAATCCCTTTTTTGGCTGGATCGCCCTTTCGGGTTTTCAATCCACCGGGATACCCATTTTTGCCTAAGCCGCCCTTGCGGGTTTTCGACTTACCGGGTGTACAATTTTTTCATTTTTATCCCTAACTTTTGCCCGAACCTTTTCTTTCTGTTTTTTGGTTCGCCGGGATGCCCATTTTTGCCTGGACTCTTTTATTCTTTTTGTCCAGCGGGTCAATTTATGCGAAGTATTTTTTGACTACGTCTGAGTTCACAGGGGAAGGAAAATCTTCACCATCCATAGTTGCAAGCATCAAGGCTCCACCGGAAAAGACCTTCTTCACAACATATGGACCTTCGTAATTAGGAGTCCACTTGCCCCTGTTGTCTGTACCGGGAGGAAGGATCCTCTTCAAAACTAGATCGCCAGTTTGAAATGTCCGAGGACGCACTTTTTGATCAAAGGCTCGCTTCATCCTTCTCTGATACAACTGCCCATGGCAAACAGCTGCTAACCGTCTTTCTTCGATAAGGCTTA
Source organism: Lathyrus oleraceus (assembly GCF_024323335.1). Taxonomy (NCBI): domain Eukaryota; kingdom Viridiplantae; phylum Streptophyta; class Magnoliopsida; order Fabales; family Fabaceae; genus Lathyrus; species Lathyrus oleraceus. Next base: position 352,475,618 of record NC_066580.1, read on the forward strand.
ACTCATTAAACCTTGTACGAATCCACTCGGCTTCGTCCAGCTTGACATCCAATAATACCCTCAGAGAAGGGATCTCCACCTCAACTGGTAGGACTGCTTCCATACCATACACAAGGGAGTAGGGGGTTGCCCCGGTCGACGTACGCACTGAGGTACGGTACCCATGTAACGCGAAAGGCAACATCTCGTGTCAATCCTTGTACGTAACGACCATCTTCTGCACAATCTTCTTGATATTCTTGTTAGCTGCCTCTACAGCACCATTCATCTTTGGTCTGTAAGGAGAAGAATTGTGATGTTCAATCTTGAAATCTCTGCACAAGTCTTTCATCATCTTGTTATTGAGATTCGAACCATTGTCAGTGATGATTCTCTCAGGGACCCCATAACGACAGATGATTTCTTTCTTGATGAACCGGGCAACCACTTGTTTGGTGACGTTGGCATAAGAAGCTGCTTCTACCCACTTGGTGAAGTAATCGATAGCAACCAAGATGAAGCGATGTCCATTAGAAGCAGTTGGCTCAATCTTCCCAATCATGTCGATGCCCCACATGGCAAACGGCCAAGGCGAGTTCATGACATTCAACGGGCTTGGTGGTACATGCACCTTATCAGCATAAATTTGACACTTATGGCACTTCCGAGCGTATTTGAAGCAATCGGATTCCATAGTCATCCAGTAATATCCGGCTCTCAGCAATTTCTTCGACATTGCATGACCACCAGCGTGGGTACCAAACGAACCCTCGTGCACCTCTTGCATTAACATGTCTGCTTCGTGTCTATCCACGCATCTGAGCAGAACCATGTCAAAGTTCCTCTTGTATAGCACATCGTCCTGATTCAGATAAAAGCTTCCAGCCAGCCTTCTCAGGGTCTTCTTATCGTTCCTCGACGCACCCTCAGGATACTCTTGAGTCTTGAGGAAGTTCTTGATGTCATAATACCACGGCTTATCATCAATAGCATTAACAGACTCGGCTGCAAACACATATGCAGGCCTCTCGAGTCGATTCACCGCAACATGTGGCACATGATTCCACCAATGAACCTTTATCATGGAAGATAAAGTAGCCAATGCATCAGCCATCTGATTCTCATCCCGAGGGACATGATACAACTTCACCTTCTTGAAGAAAGTCAGTATTCTTCTGGTGTAATCTCTATACGGGATCAGATGCGGCTGATTTGTATTCCAATCTCCATTGACCTGATTGATCACTAGAGCTGAATCTCCAAATATGTCAAGTGTTTTGATCCTCAGATCAATGGCTTCTTCTATTCCCATGATACAAGCCTCATACTCAGCTTCATTGTTGGTGACGTCGAAAGTCAATCTGGCAGAAAAAGGTATATGAGCACCTTTGGGATTGATCAACACTGCCCCAACACCATTACCGTTCATATTCACAGCCCCATCGAACATCAGTGTCCACTTGTCATCAGGATCCGGTCCTTCCTCGACAGGTGGCTCTTCACAGTCTTTCGTCTTCAGATACATGATGTCTTCATCAGGGAATTCAAACATCATAGGCTGATAATCATCGATTGGTTGCTCGGCAAGATAGTCTGATAGAATACTACCCTTGATGGCCTTCTGCGACGTGTACTGAATGTCATACTCCGTTAAGATCATCTGCCAACGGGCAACACGTCCTGTGAGAGCTGGCTTCTCAAAGATGTATTTTACTGGATCCATCCTAGAAATCAACAGAGTAGTATGGTTCAACATATACTGCCTTAGTCGGCGAGCAGCCCAGGCCAAAGCACAGCAAGTTTTCTCGAGCAGTGAATATCTTGTTTCACAGTCGGTAAACTTTTTGCTTAGGTAGTATATGGCATGCTCTTTTCGACCAGACTCGTCATGCTGCCCCAATACACACCCCATTGAAGTCTCGGTGACTGACAGGTACATTATCAGTGGCCTCCCTGGAACTGGAGGGATCAGGATTGGAGGTCTCTGTAAATATTCTTTGATTTTGTCAAATGCCTTCTGACAGTCATCATTCCATTTGATCGCCTGATTTTTTCTGAGCAGTTTGAAAATTGGTTCACATGTAGCAGTTAGATGAGATATGAACCTTGCAATGTAGTTCAACCTCCCTAAAAACCCACGGACTTGCTTTTCCGTTTTCGGTTCAGGCATCTCTTGAATAGCTTTGACTTTTGCTGGATCTACCTCAATCCCTTTCTCACTGACAATGAAGCCTAGCAGCTTCCCAGATCTCACCCCAAACGTACACTTGTTCGGATTCAGCCTCAGCTTGAACTTGACCAGTCTGTCAAACAACTTCTGCAAATTTACCAGGTGCTCCTCTTCTGTCTGCGACTTCGCAATCATATCATCCACGTGCACTTCGATTTCGTTGTGCATCATGTCATGAAAGAGAGTCGTCATTGCCCTCTGATAGGTAGCACCGGCATTCTTCAGCCCAAACGGCATAACTTTGTAGCAGAACGTGCCCCAAGGTGTAATGAATGTCGTCTTTTCCATGTCCTCTGGCGCCATCTTGATCTGGTTGTAGCCTGAGAAACCGTCCATGAAAGAGAATACCGAGGACTGAGCCGTATTATCCACCAATACATCAATGTGAGGTAATGGGAAATCGTCTTTCGGACTCGCTCTGTTCAAATCCCGGTAATCGACACACATTCTGACTTTGCCATCCTTCTTTGGCACGGGAACAATGTTGGCAACCCACGGCGGGTAACTTGTAACATCCAGGAAACCTGCATCCCACTGCTTCTGAACCTCTTCCTTGATCTTCACAGCCATGTCAGGACTTGTTCTGCGAAGCTTCTGCTTGACTGACGGGCACTCTTCTCTAAGAGGTAACCGATGCACCACAATGTCTGTATCCAACCCAGGCATATCTTGGTATGACCAGGCGAATATTTCCACATATTCTCTTAGCATCTCGATTAGCCTCCTCTTGACAGAGTCTTCTAAAGCAGCCCCAATCTTGATCTCTCTTCTGGCGTCCTCAGTACCCAGATTAACAACTTCCAACTCCTCCTGATGAGGTTGGATGACCCTTTCCTCTTGCTTCAGTAGTCTGACCAATTCTGCGGGGAGTTCACAATCTTCCTCACTCTCCTCTTCAGCTTGGTAGATGGGATTGTTGAAATCATACTGAGCCATAATAGAGTCGTTCACAGTGGATGCCAAAATATCACTTCTGCATGTTTAATGTTTTGTTTTTTAGAAAAAGATTTCAATAAAGTCACAAAAACAAAAACATTGCCATTTTTATTATTATTTTTTTTGAAAAAGTGGAAAACAGAAAATAGAAAGACAAAGATCTCAAAATTTGATTGAAAAAACGTTCTTTATTTATAAACATTGTGAACATGATGTGGCCCTACAATGAACCACTACGCCTTGGGCAGAACGTAGGGTTTTTCATGCAAAATGAAAAAACAAAGGAAAATTACTCTGTCAGTAGAGTAACTTGGACCACTTCTTCAGCCGTCCAATTGTTGATAACCTCGCCTGGTGCACAAGGGCGGACCCAGACATCCAAATCACAATCCCGGTCTTCACCATCAGTAGCAAAGACATCTCCGTGGTTCATCAGCCCAGCGCTGGTGAAGGTGCTCGGCCCTGCTTGTACGCTCTGCTCTGCTTGGAGAGGCTCGTACCCGATTCCAAACTTGTCTTCTTTAATTGGCAAGTCGACCATCTTGCCCCAGCCTTCAACTCTGCCGGAGTCAACCACCTCTTTGGCTTGCTTGTACGATGAAATCGAAGCACCTGGCTTCCTCTGCTCAGCACAAGCAACCCCTTCAAGCGCCACAGTCTCAAATGCCTAGCACAGGGTTTCGTGGATCTCGCCGTCCACCTCAACATATTTGAATGAGGAGAGATGACTCACCAGAATCTCCTCTTCGCCACAGACAGTCACAATCTGACCGTTCCAGACATATTTGAGTTTTTGGTGGAGAGTCGACGAGACTGCCCCAGCGGCGTGGATCCACGGACGCCCCAACAAACAGCTATAAGCAGGCTGAATGTCCATCACGTAGAAAACGATGTCGAACACCTCCGGATCTATCTTAACCGGCAAAGTGACTTCACCAAACACAGACCGTTTGGATCCGTCAAAGGCACGCACAATAAGGTCACTGGGAGTGAGCACGACTCCCTCAACATCGATCTTCTTCAATATCTGCTTGGGCAGGACATTCAGGGACGACCCGGTGTCCACTAGCACGTGAGATAAAACAGCACCTTTGCACTCCATAGTGATGTGCAAGGCTTTGTTGTGATTGCGACCCTCAGGCGTTAGGTCTAGGTCAGTGAAACCTACACCGTGCCTGGTACTCACATTGGCTAGCACACCTTCCAGCTGGTTGACAGATATCTCTTGCGGGACGTATGCCATATTCAGCATCTTCAGCAAAGCGTCCCGATGTGCCTCGGAACACATCAGCAAAGAGAGTATCGAAATCTTTGACGGAGTTTGGTTGAGCTGATCTACGATCTTGTAGTCACTCTTTTTGATGATCTTCATAAACTCCTCAACATCTTTCTCGAAAGAACCCTCGGCCTCCTTCCGAGCCGGTTCTTCGTCAACCACTGCTTGTTTGCCCTTAGCCCTTGCAGATGCCTCAGCAGTGGCATCCCTCAAAGGCTGAGGAGCAAACAGTCGTCCGCTCCTGGTGAAGCCTCCTGGCCCTCCAACATTGTCCACTACCGGACTCGTAACCGCAGGAGTCCTCACTGGAGCACAGATTGTAACTGGTGCTTGCATAGCTGGTCTTGTCTGGTTACCAGCCCTTCTATCATTGCGATAGGCGTTGTCGTATCTCCATGGCACAGCATTACTGTTAACAGCCCCTTTGGCCAGAGCAACAATGGTAGTCGGTGCACGGATGGTTACCGGAGCTGGGATGGTAACCGGAGTATTGTTTGTTGTGGGTGCACTGGCAGTCCCACGCCCTCGTCCTTCAGACGGCTTGTAAAATATGGTGACAGTAGACACTGCCCCATCATTCTTAACGGCCCGGCTGAACTGCAGACAGCCCTCATCGATCAATCTTTGAATACCAGCCTTCAGCTGGTCACAACCATTTGCAGCTTCTGCACAAACCACACAGCCCTCTGCACAGCCTGGGTCAACACCCCCCTTCAGCAAACGGCCCTTGATTACCAACAGAGAAGTCTGCACATCTTCCACATTTACTACCAAATCTGCAGCCTCTCCTCCTTCGACATTGTTAACCCTATGCCCACCATGCTGAGGCATAGGATTGTTCACTACATTTGGAACTGGAGAAAAATTGATTGCCTTGGCATCAATCAGATCTTGTACCTTATGTTGCAAAGCCCGACATCTTTCAGTATGGTGGCCTGGTGCCCCAGAATGAAAATCACATCGGACATTTGTATCATAACCCGGAGGCAGCACTGTTGGAGTAGCCATTGTACGCAATTCCACAAACCCTAACCGGAGTAGTTCTGGCAATAATTCGGCGTACGTCATAGGCAGCGGGTCAAATCTTCTATCAGGATTCAACCTTTGCCTCTGCTGATAAGGACGTTGCTGCTGTTGCTGCTGTTGTTGCGGTTGTTGCGGTTGTTGTTGAACTCTTTGTTGTTGTGGACGAGGTTGAGGTGCAGGAATAGTCACTGCAGCCACTGGACGGTACTGTTCTCTGTTTGTACTTGATCTGTACACACCCCCTCTGTGTTGTACAGCATTAGTCTCTCCTTCTCTACGGCGAGGTGCCCCAGAGAAGGGTTTCTTGGAAGAAGATGAGGAACCTGCATCATGGATCCTCCCAGCCTTGATTAGACTCTCTGTTCTTTCGCCGCAGATAACGACGTCAGAAAAACTTCCGAATGGGCAGCTTCCCATCCGGTCCATATAAACTCCTTGAAGAGTACTGATGAACATATCAGTCAACTCCCTTTCCAGCATAGGGGGTTGAACTCTTGCAGCCAATTCGCGCCACCTCTGGGCGTACTCTTTGAAGCTCTCGTTGTTCTTCTGACAAAGACTCTGCAGCTGAGTCCTGGTCGGAGCCATGTCCATGTTATGCTTATACTGTCTGAGGAACGCTTCACCCAGATCTCTCCAGCATCTAATGGAATCCCGCTTCAACTCCATATACCAATCCAGAGACGCCCCAGATAGGCTGTCTTGGAAGAAATACATCCACATCTTCTCATCATCAGTGTAGGCGGATATTTTTCTGTAGTATGCCTGCACATGGGTGCGAGGGCAGGAGGTACCGTTGTATTTATCAAATGACGGTGCCTTGAATTTATGCGGGATTCTCAGTCCTTCAACTAATCCCATATTCGTAACATCAAAACCGAGAGAGTTTTGACATTCTATTGCCCTGATCTTCTCAGCAAGGGCCTCGACTTTACGATCTCTTGCATCATTTCTACCCAAGATGTCGTCGTCTTCGCTGAGCATAGTGAACAAATCCTCTTGTCTGTCAACAATCGGAATTCTGTTACGGGCTGGAACATGAATGACTCTGGCACTAGCAGCATCTGGAGCAATCGGCTGACCGTCGACTCGAATACCCCTCAACTCTTCACCTACAGCATAGTTGTTGACGGGAATAGCAGCAGCAGGAGTGTCAGGAACTGGATTCCCTTCTGGCAGAGCCTGGTTAGGCGGTGGGATTACAGCTTCTTGCCTCTGAACCAGTGCTCGGAGCTCTTCTTGTCCTTGCGCAACCCCTTGCATCATGTGCATGAACTGGGCCATGTTAGCCCTCATCTCAGCTAACTCGGCTTGTACTTGGTCCATATTGCGTTGATGGTTGAGTCGCGTTGAGTAGCGGTGCGGTCTCTGATCAGCTATCCTGCCTGAACACAGGAACCAGAGTGAGAAGTCGGGCACCAGAACACCTGTAATTCGAGAATATGCAAAAATGAAATGTTAATGCAATGACATGTTTATCACTTCAAAAGAGTATTCTACATCCTTGATTCCAGTCTCACGAGAAAATCGAGCCATAGATAAAATTCGGAGATTAAGATACAATAGAGAAAAGGTCTTCACACAGATAAATTTAAAAAGAAAGGTCTTAGCCAATAGTACATCAAAAGATGACCTCCACAACAAGCCTGTGGATCGTCACTACATAACAACAAAGCAATAAGTAAAAAGCAATAAACAGGACTCAGCCTCCCGTGTACAAACCATGAGGACTGCTCCTCACTTCTTCCAGTAATGCTATCGTGTCGGGATGACCTGGAGATTCTGTCAAACGCCGGATAAGCAGATTCCTCTGGTAAATAACTTCATCCATCTTGTTGATGTGCTCTCTGTAGTAATTCTCATCATCCTCTCCGAATACCTCTACAAGTCTGGATTTCTTCAAACCTGCCAACTCCTTAAGTTCTTCAATCTGTCCTCGAGCCTCATTGAGTTGATCGGTGATGTACCCATTGGTAGAACGGGAACACAGAAGCTCATGGTTCTTCTCTTTCAACAAAGTCTTCAATTTCTCCATCTGACCAGTCAGTTCGGTCACCACCTCCTCCTCCTTTGCCTTCCGAGAAGTTGAAAATGCATCCCATCGCTCTTGCCACCCAGCTAATTTACCCTGAGCATCCATTAATTGTTGCTTGACTCGCCTCAACTCAGAGCTGGATGATCCCAAGGCCTTGTCTGTCTTCCGGAAGAAGTTCATCTCCACAGCTAATTTTCCTTCTGCTTCCTCTTGCAGTCTGACGGCTTCAGCCTTCTGATATTCTGCCTCATGGAATTGATGCATAGAGTCTTGCAATTTCACACTTAACCCCAAGTTTTCGATTTGAAGCTCCTCCATGGCTTTCTTCAATTTGTCATACTCCTCCCGGCTCACCACTGTTGACTGTGCAGGAGTCGGCGGATACAGAGGTTCTTCTATAGGAAACGGCAGACCAAACTCTTTAACTCTTCCTTGAAGCCACTCTTCATACAGAGGATAAGTCCTACAATCTCCTTTTCCAAGTACAACTCCTCCTCGCTTGATCATCTTGAGCCAGGCCTCAGCTGCCTTACGGGATACAGTCAAATCAGACGAAGAATGGAAAAACAATGATTCTTCCACGTCCTTTTCAAAAGGCGGAGTTCTTAAAGCATACCCAAACTGTCTAACTGCTAGAGAAGGATTATAGTTGATTCCTCCTCTTCTTCCTACCAACGGTACATTTGGGAAATTCCCACAACTGTGAATAATATCTGCCCGAAGCAAGCTCCGATCAGACCACCAAGAAATATCTTCGGCTCTCAACCCCATTAATCTCTTTGACCAACTCAACGAGCCCTCGACATCAACGAACGCTTCTGATTTGGGCAGGTGAGAACTGAACCATCTGTAAAACAAAGGCGCACAACAATTCACCAATCCTCCTTTTCTATTCTCATTCCTGTGATGCACCGAATGAAAGAAATCTCCCAGTAAGGTCGGCACCGGATTTCCCAACACAAAAAGGCGCACTGCGTCCATGTCCACAAATTTGGCAACATTAGGGAATAGGACAATCCCATACACACAAAGAGCCAACACAGCATTGAAACCCCTCTGATCACCATCTTCAAGTTTCTTCCTTGCCTCTCCCAGCAAGAAACTCAAATGAAAACCACTGACTCCTCCCTTCTGACATATATTAGCCTTCAAGACCGATTTCCCCAAATATGTGGCCAAAGCAACCATGCTGAGATCGGGTAGAAGCTCAGATCTGTAGAATAACAATTGTGACTTAATAGGAACTCTGAGAAAACTGGAAATCTCCTCCAAAGTAGGGACCAAATATAATCCGGGAATGTGAAACACCTCAATGGAGGGTCATAGAACTGCAGCAGTGTAAAGAGAGCATCGTGTTGATCTTTGGAGAGAACTGTGACGAAGCTTAGAATCAAACCATAATCCTTCCGGAATCCTTCTAGAGAATCGTGATCCATTGACTTCATCAGTTGTTGAATAGGCTCCAAACAAACCACTGGAAACTTGTAAGCGACATGTCTCTTTCTGCCAATATCCATCTCAGGAGAACCAGAAAACCCCGACCGGAATCAAGAAGAAGATGTAAACCCCCTAGAAATGGATAAACATGTGTTAGATGATATGAATGCAAAATGATGTGATGCAATGTAATGACATGGAAACCAGGACTGCTGTATTTGCTTAAACATCTGTCGGGTTGCACTGTCTGAAGAAAAACCCACTGAGGAATATAATACAAGACCAAAACTATGCTCCAGAAAACCGGGTTGGTTGGAAGTTAAGGTTTCCTGAATTTAGCCCGCCCCTCACTTGTAGGTTCTAAGAACAGAAGTTTGTCAGTTTCAGCCCTTCAGTCGAGAATAATACGTTTACCACTGAAGGTTTAGCATTATTACGGGATAAACGACCTCTGCTGACTCCCCTCAACAGGATATCCTAGAGCAAGTTCCCAGTCTCGGGGTCCTCGGATTGAGCAGCGAGAATGCGCCCACCAGAGCTAACATAATCACGTCTCGGAGGAGAGGCCTCGACTGAGTTCTCGGGAAATGGTCACCAGAGTCGATGATTTCTAAAGGAACATTTGTCGTTATGGAACACCCATAGGACAAAATATATCCAACAGAAACCTCGTCTGGAATGTGGGTCTCATGAACGACTTAACGTAGCAACATGCCACGCAAGTCTCATGACTATCCACTCTAACACCTATGTGTACACTCAAGCCTGGGTAGTGGGCTTATTTCTCACAAAATATCCCATCCCAACAAACAGACAACCAGCAGATGAATATGAATGAATGCAAACATTAATGCAAACAATAAAGGCAAACAGTAAATGCAAACATATACAAATGAATGCAATAAATAAACACAGCAAATAGCAACCAAAACCCTAACCCAGAGAGCGCTAGGAGAGACACGCTCAGGGAAGATGGACCAGCACAGGTCAACTTCTCTACATCCCCAGCAGAGTCGCCAGCTGTCGCATTACGCGAAAAACCGGCGGGAAAAGAAGGAACAACAGAGCCGCCACCGTGCGTTATTTATCCCCAAAAGAGGGAAAGGAAACGCTCGAAGTAAACCTAGGAAAGAACATGGTCTCGCGACCAAAGAGAATGGGTTTGGGAGTCGGTTATGCGAAGGGAAGGTATTAGCACCCCTACGCATCCGTAGTACTCTACGGGATCCACGCACTAAAGGAAGGAAAATGGTTGCTAAAACGCTGCTCAAACACACACACACTGGCTGAAAGAGACAAAAGAAACTGACTGAAACTGACTCGGCAGGATATCGCATCCTGGGCCTACTTAGTCTATCAGGCGTAGACATCAGAGTCGAAGTAGTTCGGACTGGGGAAACGAACACATGCTCGCTAGGATATCGCATCCTATGCATACGTATCTTCTCGGACGAAGGAGAATCAGAGCATTCGTAGCTCGGCTGACACGCACACAAACAAACAAAGGCAAAGGCAAACGTGGAGCCTGAATGCCAATCACTGGACTTACATCAGCATCCAAACCAACAAACACACACAGGAAACCAACTGCCAATCGCTGGACTTACGTCGGACTCCAACCAGAACACACACACACTGGAACCCAAATGCCACTCGATGGACTTACATCGGCTTCCAAGCACACTACAACACAACAGGTTAATAGGGAGTCGGGGACTCGAGCCTATAACTGTCAAACAACACACAAAAGAAAAAAAAAGGCGCCCGGAGAGATCAGCTCAATCTCCTGCCTACATACTTCATCTGGTATGAAGATCAGGGCGATGTAGTTCCCCTACGCAGGGACAAGGATCTAGCCTAACCAGATAACAGAGGGAGACACAACTCTAGGGAGACTACGACTCGAGCCTAGATGTTGTCATGCAAAGTCAACCCTAAGTTAAGGTTTCTAGCTAACTGGCACAAGGGCCAACCTATCCTAGACAAGGCTTGCACAGGAAGCAAGGGTCTCGATTGCAACTAGGGCAAGAGAAAGGGGAAGTCTCAATCGCAACGAGGGCGAGAGAAAAGAATTAGTGTTAGTTGTTAGTCAAACTCGACAAGACATCGCATCTCGTGCCTACGTATCTCATCTGAACATGAGAATCAGAGTTGCCGTAGTTCGGCAGGCAGGGAAAAAGGACTCGATTGCAACTAGGGCGAGAGAAAGGAAAAGGCTCGATCGCAACGAGGGCGAGAGAAAGGATCGCAACGAGGGCGAAAACAAACAAGGAGTAGTCTAAACTAAACCTAACTTGCACAGGAAGCAAGTCTAAGCTAGCCTAAGAAGCAAAGCAATCACAATCACAGATAGCACACACTATATACACACAAGAGGCTCACACAAGGGTTAGGTTTTAGTTGAGGGGTCATATCAACCTCCACAAACAAACCTCTGGAATGGGGTGAAGTGTGCTCTTAACCTTGCCATTGAGGGGCTAAGGTGAAGCAGATGAAAGGTGATGAGGGGTGTGCCTCATTGCTTCTATCCCTGGCCTGGGAGAGCATTTGACAAGAATGTGTGGGTTCAGAAAGTGGGAACCCTTCTACACATTTGATACTGACTCAACTGTGCAATTGCACAAGATCTTGGGTTTTTATCTGAAATGCATCAACACAATGGTGTGAGCAAAACAGAAGACACACTGAATAGCAGGGGATAGGTTGCTTATCCCTTGTTTCTGCCAATTGCCTCTTCACTTAGGAGGTCTTTGACTCTGTACAAGGACAAATTAAACATACACAAGCATTGCCTCTTAAGGAGGACTTCAGACAGTTTGCCCGGCCAAATAACAGGCCGGGTCTCCAGACTACATGAAGTAAAAGAGATTATACCTCAAGCAATTTGCTAAAAAGCAAAGCAAAGCAAGTTCAGAGAACTTAAGCAACTAAGGGTACCTGAAAGAGTCAAACTAATCAGTAAACAGTTCAACAGTTTAAAACAAAAGGGATTGGTAAACAAAAGTCAACACAGAGGAACCAATGTGCAAAGCACAAACTCAAGTCAAATGAGTCATGCCACCTACAAAACAAGGGTTAGCAAATGATATGTAATCAAACTCAATCACATTTGTATGATCTTTGAAGCACTATGCTTAACCTGAAACAAATGAACTCAACATAAGCCCAAAAGACCACTAGGACAAGCCTAGGGTTAAAAACAAAAGGGAAAGTCAAAACAGCAAACAAATGGTCAACCAAAGTCAAGTTCAAGCATTTAAGAAGCAAGCACAATTGGTCACAAGTTCATAACATGCATCATTGTCATTTCATAGACCAAAGAAGTCAAAACATGGCAAGAGGGAGCACACAAAAGGTCAACAGCAAGACCAAGCTCAAACCCAGACATAATCAATTCCAAAAATTATGAAATAATTCATACTCAATCACAATCCATAACATAGCATGCATATGAAATTTCAGCTCAATTGGATCATGGGAAGATGACCAATTAAAATCAGAAAGTCACAATCAATTCAAGTAAGCACAAAGAAGTCAAACAAGCATGGGTCAACTTCAAAAAATCATAACAAAATGAAAACAGATGAGAAATGGATGAGATTAACACCAATGCAAAGCTCAAGATGTCTAGTATGCATATGCAAAATTTCATGATCATACAATAAGGTATGAGAATTTCCCAAATGATATGGCAAGGTATGTCACATAAAGTCAACAATTGACTAGGCAGGGAAGAAAATCTCAAACAAATGGAAAATAGTTCAAATAAATCCCAGAAAATTCACACATAAATTAGACATATGAGAGAAGGCTTATGCAAAATTTTGGATCATTTGGAGGTCAGGAAGTATGTCATTAAAATTCATGGAAATGCACATCATTGGTGTGACACAAGTTGTCACACCCTACTTCAAAAATTTGTATCTCACAAACCACATATGATAAATGCACAAACTCTACATGAAAATAAACAGGGATGAGTGTAGAATAATCACAAAAATTTCAGATCAAAAGGATGCAACATGATCATTTCACAAAAGGATTGGCAACATGTATCATTTTTGGTCACATAATACAAACCCTAAGGCCATTTAACAACCAATGATCCAAAAAATTATTAAAAATAATGATAAAAAACTAGACAATCTCATGATTATGATGCAAAAAATCCCACTGGATTTGGACTTGAAATGAGCAAGATATGATTTTTGTAAATGTTGATGATCAAATGAAATGTTTATTGAAATAAAAATGAATTAATTAGGAAATATTTGGTCCGAGTGGCAATGTTGTAAATATGCATTTCATTAATCAAAACGCCCCGTTTAAGCAAGGGCAACGAAATGTTCTCATTGGCTGTTGCCAATGGAACAGTAACAGGGGACCAATCACACGTGAAAATCAAGTTTTTTTTTCTGGAAAATGGATTAGGGTTTGCTTCATCAACAGCATGTGTTCACCTTCATGGTTCATCAACATCAAAAATGAATTTCCAACAACATCACATAAGCAGCATGGCATTGGTATAGTGAACATCATGCAACATCATACAACAAACCAAACAACAGTTCACGCAAATTTCTGGGAATGCTAGGGTTTATCACAACAGCAAACATTCATCACCTTCATGAACTCGAAATTTTCCAAATGCCCAGAAACAAAAATTGAGCATAGCAATGTGATCCTCAGACATCATACATACATAACCCAAGCATAGTTTTCACGAAATCAACAATATCACAGCAAATCGATGGAAAACAAGTTCAAGCATAAAAATGAAATCCATATTTCTCAGCCATAACACAACCATTTTGAATGAAACAAGTTGCAGTGGATTCAGTATGCAAAGACCTATCCTAAACATAGCATGATTTGGTAAATGAAGAAGGTCGAGCACTTACTTGAATTTGAAGCAAATGGAGAATCAGGTGTTGTTTTAGTGATACAGCTCGAAACAGATGAAGATAATGCTTTGAAATGATGAATCCTTGAGGTAGGTTAGCTCAATGATGCTTGGAAACCTTCACAGCTCGATTTGCCATTGTTGGATCTTGGTGAAAACAGAACATGAGATGTTGTTACAGCAGGAAAATGAAGCTTGGAAATGGCTCACAAGTGATGATATGTTGAGGGAATAGCAAAGCAGCTCGTGGTCCTTTGAAGTTTTCGACAGAATTTTTCAAAGTGTGAAAATGCAAGCATGAGAGAAAAGAGAATTCTGGTGAGTTTGTGGCTGTGGCTAGGGTTGAGAAGTGACAGAAAATGCATTATATACTTCTGTTTAAGCATTGTTAATTGAATGGTAAACTTGTTTTGCTCATTTTAATCCAATTACTAATTTTGCACTTTTGGCCAAAAGGGTGGTGTGTGGTAGCAAGCTGCACGAATTATGGGCTTTGGCAAGTCTCAAATGACCATTAAAACAATTTCCAAATGGCCAATAATGTTAAATGTGGATAAATCAAAAAGTCAACCATTGGTCAAACTTGAATTTTAATGAAACAAGTCAAAAAATGCCATTTTGATTGGCAATGTTTGGCACATGAAGTTTATATTTTTGGAAAGAGGAGGAAAAATGTGGTTTGTAGGAAAAAACCCCATCAAATTTGGCCAAAGGAATCATGAGATATGGCTTGTTGAAGTTCAAAAAAATGTGAAAATGAAATGATCATATCTTGCAAACCATTCATGGGATTTGGGTGTTCTTGGACTTTTTGAAAATGGGAGAACAAGATCCTCAACTTTCATGTTGGGCAAAAATTCATTTGAAGCCTGTATCATGATGTAAGTTGAGGATCAAGAAGTTTCCATTTTTGGCAGTTAAAATTACAGGTCCACTTTCTATTTTTGGAAATTTTCTGATTGGCTTCAAATTCTTCAATGATGTTGATTGCCATGACACATGAGGCCTATTGGGACATGAACAAGCTCTCTCAAACCATTTCCATCCATCAAAACCATAGAATCAACCATAGTTGACCAACTTTGACTTTTCTAGGGTTTTGGATGACTGAAGCACTTCTGATGAATTCCAAACCCTAATTCCTTGAGACCTTGACTTCAAATGATGTCCCAAGTTGTATGGACTCTTGATTATTTATCATGGTGCCCAAATTCCACAAGAATGGCCACCATCCACTGCTTTGACTGACTGTTGACTGTCTTTGACCTTCTAGGGTTTTTGCCTGACTGTGCATGAACTGATGGCTTCTGAACATCCAACCCTTGACTTAAACACTTCAAATGGGCCCTCTAGTCATGTGAACTTGATGGACAAACCCTAGGGCCTTGGCTCCTTGAGAAACACCCTTGCTCGCTTGGTTGATTGATCTCCAGATCAGTTTGACCTAATTCCTGACTTGCTTGCTCTTGAGGCAACTGGGGACAATGCAATGCTATGCAATGGATCATGATATGCTATGACCTAATATGAGATGGTATGTACAATGATAGGTGCAAATTTGAGGTGCTACACCCAGCATGGGTGTTTTCCGTTTGGAAGTTTCGGTAGTGGATGGTTTGAGACCCCGGTACCCCATCACTCTCCCCAATGCAGTCGCCGGAGGATTTGTTGCTTCCTTCCTCAGCCCTGTCACCAGGGTTGTTGATATGATGTACTGCATTGTTGCTATATCTCCCCATCAGTGCGCTTAGCCCCTCCAGCAGGGCAGTGATTGTGTTTCCTCCTCAGCGGTTGTTGGGTTCTCCTCAGAAGAGTCAGCATTTGGTGGTTGATCCCTAGCTCTCTTCCATATCTCCAGTGGGTTCCTCAGTGGATTCCCTAGCCGTCAGTAGATTCGTGGTTTGGTGGATTGTATTTATGCAAAATCCCCAAAGGAGGTGGTATCCCCTCAGAGTCTCCGCCAGAGCTGATATCCTCGACAGAGTTGTTTTTGTGGCAGTTTCTGCTTGTTGAAATCTCTGTTTCCCCAGTAGGTTTGGTTGATGGTCTAGCATCCAGAGATTGGGTTGATTTCCTGATTGCTTTTGATCCTCAGTAGAGTGGCTTATTGCAGAATCTACTTGTGTGATCTATTTTTCCTTCAGTGGGTGTATTCCCGATGGAATGGCTACTTGTTTCCCTAGGTAGAGTTGCTTATGCAGTTAGATTCTACGTGGATGGTCTGTTCTCCCTCAGTGGGTTGTTCCCCAGTGGAGTCGTGTGGAGTTGCTTTGATAAGCAGTTCTCGCCTGTGCAGTGAACTCTTGTTCCCCTGCAGATATTTTGGGATTTCTCCATTTCCCCAACAGATTTGTCTTTGTGGTTGTTTATGCCTGTTGTGACTTTCTGTACTCCAGTTGGGTTGATTGTTGATCCATTATTCAGAGATCTTGTGATTTTCTGATATCTCTGATCTTTTGCCTCCTCGTAGATCTTTGCTTTTCAGCATATAGATCTCCAGCAGATTGGCTTTCCAGTTGGTTTTTCCCCTGGAAGTATAGTACCAGGCGTTTGATTCCTGGGCCTGTTTGTGTTAGATATGTCTGTTTTGTCAGCATTCATCAAACATAACTTACGCATATTCATGCATAATCATAAAAACATTCAGATATTCATGCTGCATTTTTCGCCATATATCTCTTGTTTGTTGTTTCCTACTATGGGTGATATAGATCTTCCCAAGCAGATGTCGGGTGTCTAAATCTCTTCATATAGAGTCAGCCACATAAGCAGAAAGTGTCTGTCTTTCCTTCTGCAGTTCCCCACTGAGATTATCCTAGTGGACGACGGTTCCTTCCGTTTCCTCCCAACATATATTGGGATGGATGTTCCTATTGAGTTATATCCTCATAGGATGAGTCTTGATTCAGTCTGTCTTTTTCGGTTTGGTCCCGAATTGACATTTGTCAACTGTTTCTTGTGCTTCCCTGTGGAATAAATGAATAATTTGCCCAGTAACCGGCATTAATTCTTTTATCCTCAGTGGAATCTTTTTGGGCCTCTACCCTTATACCGGTAGTTGTAAGTCCTATGTTCCCTCTTCTTGGCGGAATTTGTGGTTATATACCTTTTATTCCTCAGCAAGAGTCGATTTGGTTTTCTACCCAATATTCGGTAGTTGTAAATCCTAGTTTTTCTGCTCTCCAGCAGTTGGTGGTTTGTTATAAACCCTTTTTTGTGTTCCCGTGCGGACTTGTGATTCTTTCATTCCCCATGCGGAGTTGTGGTTGTCTACCCAGTATTCGGTGGATGTAAACCCTAATTCTTTTACCCTCATCAGAGTTGTTGGCTACTACCCCGTATTCGGTAGTCGTAAGTCCTATCTCTTTTCCCCTAGCAGAGGTAACCTTTGTGGTTCGTTCTGGTTGATGGTGGATCTTGTGTTGTTGTGGTTTTATTCCCAACGGAATCTGTGCTTTTTGCGGATAGTTGCCGGATGCTAGCAATTTTATCCCCAGCCAGAGTTTTGGTATTCTACCCCGTATTCGGTAGATGTAAACCCTAATTTCTCCCCTTTTGCAGAGTTAACCTTGTTGTTCATCCTAACCGATGATGGTTACTCTTTGTGGTTATCTTCATTCAATATTTGATGTTGATATTCCCTCCTTGCTTCTGGACAATTGCCGGTTGCTAGCAATTGTATCCCCAGCAGTCTTCTGGATCATTGCCGTATGCTTGCAATGTTATCTTCTTTGAAGTCGCCAGCAAGTTTCCTTGTGGATAATTGTTGTTTATGCAATTCATCCCCGGATCATTGATTTTGTATCAATGTATCCCCAGTGAGTCTTCTTTCATTTACCCGTTTGCTTGGTAATGATCGTTGCTCCCTTTGATTGGTCATTTGTATATACCTAGTGTTGGTATCCCGATGCCTTTCTTTTCGGTTGTTTTATCCTTTGTTAACCCAGTAACCGGTTATGGATAATCTCCCATGCGAGTGTGTTATCCACGTTCTGACGGTAATGGATAATATATCTCATGCACTCTTCAGTCGAGGCCTTTTGTGTTTCCCAATCGAGTAAGATTCGTATTTCCTTTGTGGAATCGAATATTTCTTTGTTGTTGGATAATTGCCGGATGCTTGCAATTTATCCCTTTGAGTTGTCTTTCGTTTACCCGTATGCTTGGTAACGATTGTCTCTCTTTTTGGTTGGTCACCTATTATATGCCCTAACCGGTATCTCTGGTGTCTTCCTTTTCGAGTGTATTATTCACGTTCTGACGGTAATAATGATATATCTCTTTCACTCTTTGGTTGGAATCCTTCGTTGATCTTCCCCAGTAGAGTAAGATTCGTATTCTTTGTAGAATCAAATATCCATCCTTTAACAAGTTTGTGTTTTGGATGATGAGTGTTTTGGCATATATACCAATTCACGTTTTCGGTAGGTCACCTATTATATACCTCGGTATCCCTAGTGTTTGCTTCCATGCGAGTGTATTATCTACGTTCTGACGGTAATAGATAATATGTCTCATGCGAGTATTCTATCCACGTTCTGACGGTAATGGATATTATATCTCATGCACTCTTCGGGTTTGTGTCCCCAGCTGAGTAAGATTCGTTTTCCCGTTGTGGATTCGAATGTCCATCCTATAAGTCGATTTGCTTCTTGAAGCCCTCCTTTCGGATGATGAGTGTTTTGGCATATATACCAATTCACATTTTTGGTAGGTCACCTATTATATACCCAGTAACCGGTATCTCTGGTGTCTCTTCCTTCTCGAGTATATTATTCACGTTCTGACGGTAATGAATAATATGTCTCATGCACTCTTGGATCAATCTTTTGATTGTTTTCTCCGCAGAGTAAGATTCGTATTCCTTGTGGAATCGAATATCCATCCTATAAACAAGTCTGCTTTTCTAGCTTTCTTCAGGATGATGAGTGTCTTGGCATATATACCAATTCACGCTTTGGTCGGTCACCTATTATATACCCCGGTATCTCTGGTGTTCCTTCCTTTCTGCTCCCTATTATGACCTTGGTCCCCTGTGGAGTCAGATTTTCCTGAGTTTGTTACCCTTATACCGGTAACACCTCATTTCTTTGTTGCTTCCCCAGGAGAGTCTCTTTGTTATACCTTCTCAAGTGGAGTTTCCTCGTTGTGATTTTACCCTTTTGCTGTATTGGCGTTTTTCCCAATATATGCAATTTTTCCCGGCAGGGAGGTTCTTTGTGAATCTGTTCCTTGGTCCGAGTCAGGATTTTTATCCGAAATATCCTTTGTGGATAGTTTGAGTCAGCTTGTGTTTTTCCAATGGTTGTGTCTTCCTATGGAAATCTTTCTTTCCCCAGTGTGAGTCCTTCACTCCCCAGTGAGGTCTCCGGTCCAGTCGTGTTTTGTTCACGCAGGGTCAGTTTTCTCCTAATTCAGAGTCGTGTCCTTCTCACGCATTCTTTTTCTTTCTATCCCCAATAAGAGTCTCGTGAGAGTCCTATTAGAATCTCTGTTCCTGGTGAGTGTATTACTCCGATGGATCGTCTTTTCTGCTTTGTGGACTGTATTTCCCCACAGAGTTTTGTTTTGCATGCATACATCTGCATCATGAGGTCTCTTAGGGACCAAAATTTGTCTCATTACTGTTATTTAAGCCCATTCTACCGCGTCGAGATGAAGATTTCTAAACTTCACTTCTCCGGCTAGAATGACCTTAAATAGCGGCATCTGTAAGACCCCAATTTTGTCCCTAAGCTCCCTCATGGCATCATATCATATCATATCATTGCCTCAAGGATCATTGTACACCTTGCTTCCTTTCCCCGTGGGTGGGTTATCTTTTGAGAGTGATTTCTTGATCACCAAGCATATTTTGCATTTGTATATCATTGCTTTTCATTTGTTTACTAACCAAAAGTACAAAAATATGTCATCTAACCTTGTTACTTGCAGATGAAGCAACACTATGTCAAGCCAGTCAAAGGCATTCATTGAGCCAGTATATGGTGGCCATTCTGAAGAATTTGGGCACCATGATCATTCACAAGAGCTTATACGAGCCATGGTGTTATTTTTAATCAAGATCTCAAGTGGTAGAGGCTTGAATTTCATCTGAGCATAGCCAGGTCAACTGAAACCCTAGAAAAGTCAACATAAGTCAACTGTGCATTCAATCATGGATTTGAAGGTGGGAGATGGTTAGAAAGGCCTCATTCATATCCATACAAGTCTCATTTGACATTTCAAATATCAACATTGAAGAATTTGAGGTCAGATGAAAACATTCCAAAAATAGTAAGTGACCTGTAATTTCAAACTGCCAAAAATGGAAAGGTCTTCTCCTCAAGTTTTCATCATCAATAAAGCTTCAAATGAAATTTTTCCCAACATGAAAGTTGAAGATCTTGCTCTCACCTTTCCAAAAAGTTCAAGAACATGAATTTCTCATTTGTGGTTAAAGAGTTATGATCAAAACATGGCCAAGTGTGGATGGAATTCCAAAAGTGCATAACTTTCAAAGCATTGCTCCAAATCACATGGCTCTTTTTGCTAATTTCATGTCATGACCTATAATTTCATGTTCTTGTATAACATTGCATCAATTCTCATTTCATGAACATTTGCAAAAATATTGAATTTTGGAGGGAAATTTCACAATTTAAAATTGGTGAATAATTTGTATATTTTGCAAATGCCATTGGTCTTAAAATGTGTTTTTGAGTGAAAATCATGCAGCCACGTGCACTGTTCATGCCATGCTCATGCACAAAGGTGAAAATCCCAAATTTGCCAAACACCTCCAATTCCCTTAATTTTCATTAGCATTGGTTAAACATGTTTAGAGTTTGATTAATAGAGAGTATATATAGCATAATCATAACAGAAAATCATAACCACACTTCACAAATTCAGATCTAGAATTTTTGCTCTCAATTTTCTCTCATTTTTTTTCTCTCATTTCTTCATAGCAATTGCATAATTCTTGCTTGATTCTTCATCTAACATCATCATAGAGTAAGCTGCGAGCAAGATCCAGGTGAATCCGTGCCATTTGAAGCAGTTTGAGTTTGAAGAGCATCAATGGTGAAATCTCAAATCCGTGGATTCAAAGCCAATTAAGCATCAAAGATTCTTCCATTCACTTATACAAGGTTTCTAGGATACGATTGGAGCATTGCCAGGACCTGGAACACTTGAAATCGAAAACTGCTCTACAAGAGGTGTGAATTCGATCCTCTCTTTTCTTAAATTCATCATGTGATATTTGTAGAGCTTGCTTGTGTGGTGATTCTGAGCTAAAAATCATTTGATTCCATGCTATATTGAGAGAGTTTCGTGGATTTAAAGTTTCATGTCCAAAGTTGATTTGCTCGATCCATGCTTATGATGTTGTTATTTGATGAAATGCATGTTGATTCGTGTTGTGTGATGTTAGATCTTCATGATTATATGCTCAATTTGTGTTTCTGGTGACTTTGAAATTTTTCTGGAAAATCGTTGATGAATATCATGAAGATCTTCATCGTGTTCTTGAGCTGCTGGAAATTTCCTGCGGAATCTCCTACCGCTTTCATCCATTACCTGCGAAAATTGTTGCATGTTCTTCAGCATTTCCTGCGGATTCCCCTTGCTATTTCCCAGCGTGCATGCATGTGGCTAGGGTTTTGAACCAAACGACAGCGTTTGGTCTTGGCGCGCCTGGCATTTTAAATGTTAGCGCGGTTCGATTCTCAGCCAAAGACATTTCCAATTTGGCCTTTAGCTTTTTATTTCATTTCTTCATTCATCCATGCTATGACTTATTTCATGTCTTTAATTTTTCTCTTCATTCCAAAAATCATAACTCCATAGTTAATCATCCAAATCACATGAGATTTTTTGTACATTGATCCTCATGATGTCTACTATTTTTTGATGATTTTTCCAGAATTTGTGCTCGGTTGGATTTTAAATTTGCCTAGGGATTGTTCATGCATATGCCATCTTGCACCTTGCTTGCCATTTTCTTTGTGAAATGATTATGGTTAATCCAATGAATGTGAAAATTGACATGCTTAAACTAGACATCCAAATGGTCATTTTGGTATATAGTTTGTATTTTTCTCATTTCTGTTTGTTGAGATATAATCTGATTAATGTAGGTGTGACAATGTGTGTCACACCTTTACTTGCTTGATTTGCTGATTTTATTTACCATGCCAAATAAATGCCAAATGATGTGATTTTTTGCATGATGCTTCTTATGAATGTTAGGATTGATCATGAATTGTTATAGAATTTTTGGATCCATTTCCCATTTGTTTGAGATTTTCTTTTCTGGATTGTCATGTTTGAACTTTTGAAGAGTGATGAACTTCCATGATTTGTGAAATTCTTATGCTTTATCATATGAACTTGAAATTTTGTAAATTGATTCTAGACACATTGAAGTTAGTCTTGGCTTTGGTTTGAATCATTTATCACTTGTCATCTCTGTTTTAGGATTGCCTTAAGTTGATGTATCAATTTGTGCTTCCTTTGAGCTTGTTTATGCTTACCTTGACTTGATGATTTTAATTGACATGCTTATACTTGTCCAAATGCCATGATTTTTGGTGTGCTGATCATTTGAAGTGTTCTGTTTAGCCATGATTTTTCTTCAGATTTATTGAGTCATTCTGGAATTAATATGCCTTTGATCATTCTGTTGCTTCTATGTGGTTTCAATTTGCATGCTTTGCCATGATTGCTTTATGAAATGAATTTGATGAATGATATTGACATGAGACCTTTTGGATGATGTTCTAATTTGATTAAAATTGATTCTTATCAATTTTCATGTTCTGTTTTGGATTATTTCTCCTTCTTTGACCCTAGGCCTTGTCCTAGTGGTTTGCTTCTCATGTTTGAGCTTGTTTTCAGGTTAAGAAGTACATGGCCATAAGGAGATTAATTCACATTGCTTGAGTTGGTTTATTTGATTGATATTGACTAACCTTGACTTGTTTTGTAGGATGATTTTAGCTCATTTGAGTTGAGCTTGTGCCTTGCACATTGTAGCCTTGCTTGTTTGATTGTGCATTGTCTGTTGACTATTGGATTATCTGTTTGACTTTTTGAATTGTATACTGATTAAGTTGGATTGTTTTCAGGTACATTAGTTGCTTAAGTTCATTTTGAACTTGCTTTTTCTTGGTTGCTTAACCAATTAGGTATAATTTCTCTTCTTCATGTAGTCTGGAAGACCTGGCTTGTTATGTGGCCAGGCACCTGTCTGAAGTCCTCCTTAAGAGGCAATGCTTGTGATTGTTTATCTTTGTCCCCAAGCAGGAAAAGTCCTTTTGATAAGGCAATTGGTAGATAAAAGAGATGTGTAGTCCATCTTCTACTATTCAGTGTGTCATCCCTTTGCTCACATTACATGTTGTAGCATTGTGGATATTAACCCAAGATCTATAGAGTCATTAACTTGTGGAGAGAGTTCCAACTTTCTGAACTCCCACACCTTCTATCATTAGAAGCTCTCCCTGACCAGGGATAAGAGCTATGAGGCACACCCCTCATATCCTTTTCATCTGCTTCACCTTAACCCTCAATGTTAAGGTTAAGAGCACCACTTACCCCATTCCAGTTGACTTTAAAGTCTAACCCTTGCTTGAGCCTAATTGCTTGTATATAGTGTGTGCTAACTGAATCATTGATTGCTTATTGGTTCATCTGTACATGTTTGCTTGTTTGCCTTTGTGCATTTATCATCATTAATTGTTCATTATTACATGATCATCATCTCATATCTTTGTGATACATCTTTGTTTGTCCATTGAGGAATCAACTGTAAGTCCATTCATTGGCCATTGTTCCTATGATTTGGAAGGGATTGAGTGTAAGACCATTTCATTGGCCACTTATGCCCTCTTTGCTTAGTGCTTTTGTTTGTTTGTTGTATGTGAGGATGCAATTGTGAGTCCATGTTGTTGGCATTTGTTTTCCCATGATCATCTGTTGGAGATTGGTATAAGCCCAGATAGATTGGCATCTGATATCCATGTTTTGTTTTGTCTTGGGAGGTTGGAGTAAGCCCATATATTGGCATCTGATATCCCTGTTTGTTTTTGGAGATTGGTATAAGTCCAGTTGATTGGCATCCGGTATCCACTTTTTTGTTTTGTTTTGCTTTAGGAGATTGGAATAAGTCCATTTATTGGCATCTGACATCCCTGCTTGTTTTAGGAGACTGGTGTAAATCCATTGATTGGTATCCGGTATCCACCTTTGTTTGTGAGATTGGTGTAAGTCCAGCAATTGGCATCCGGTATCATTTGTTTTGCTTATTTGTTATTGCTCATTTTCCTATTCCTAAGGACACACTTGAATCATCTTCTATATGATTTCAAGAGGTGAACATCTAGGAAGTTTTACACTTCACCCTCCACACCCTTTTGATTCCAAAACTCTCTTTTCACATTGTTAATTCAAAAACTTTGGACTATTGTGCAAACATCTTCATGTCTTTTGCAAATTAGAAACCTGGACCTTAAGTCCTTGATTTTCAAACTCCATTTTTGATAACACTTCTTCCTGAATTGAGTCTTAATCATACAGTGACCATATTTTGTGAATACTCATAATCAATTAACTTCACCCCATTCAATCGTTTTAATGGCTTTGTCCATTCTTGTTAAGTTTTTTCATATATTAGCCATAGGTTTCAATTACCATAGTGGTTGATGTAAATCTTACCTTATCCTTAGTGAGTTGATTGTAGGTCTTCCATACTTATTATAGGGTTAACCCCTCACTAGTATGTTGAAGCCGTCCTCGCATGGTGGATTGTTGATTCAGGTTGAGTTTTCTCCCGTTGGTAATGAAAAACCTTAGGGTTTGTGTTTTAAAATGAATTCATTAATTTTTGGAAATCTTTTAGCCGAACTACGGCGTTTTGATCCTTACCTTTCATGGAAGGTACGTAGCCAACGGGTTCATCCGTTCAAACACAAAAATAATAAAATTGTACATTCTTTTCTCATCTTCCCAATCATGTTTGCACAATATGTCATAAACAAATAAACTTTTTTATACAACAAGTGTGAAAAGGGCTCCTTAGGAGTACCTAGGACGTTTTGGGTGCCTAACACCTTCCCATTGCGTAATTAACCCCTTACCCAGATTCTCTGATCTTTTCATTAGTTATCTACGTGTAAAACTTCTTAGGCTTTTGTTCGCTTTTTAGCCAATCCTTTGGATAAATAAAAGTGCGGTGGCGACTCGATTCTTTGTATGCTTTGCTTTTGATTTAGTTAATAAATCATAAAGTGACGAATACACCGCTACAGTAGTACCTCGCCGTGTTAATCCACCACTTCTCCAATTGGAAATCGAGTATGCTCAAAAATTCGAGCGTGATGTGCTTATTGGTCGGCGCTTCGAGGCTCATGAATTCCAACATTCCCAACACATGGAACATCCCGTTAACTTCATTTTTTAGGCCTAAATCATGAAGGGTTTGTTCGCACATATACCTGGCGGGTGTAACCTTTCGCTTTCTATGAACTGAGTATCGTTGCGCCTGCTATGGATTGTCGAAGACAATGTTGTGCGGGTTCGGATTTCGGCTGCTCCTTTTCTATGGCCTCGAGGTCTCGGCCATTTGTTGCTTCCTTTGCACAATCCTTCTTGGGGGCATTTTCTTACCTGCAAAAATCACGATAAATTCGAAATAGGAATTAGAGAAAACGGACATCGTGGTTGGGATGAGGGCGAAAAATGGATAAGGATTTATGAAGGGAGTTTGTGATTTAGGTTTGTTGTGGTGGTAAAGGTGGGAGCTTTATGGTTTGGTTTTAATGGAAGGTGAGGGTTTTTTAGAGAGAGAAGGTGGAGAAGATGAGATTTGTGAGACATAATGAGTGGAGAGTGAAGGAAATCAGAATTTTGGGAAGAATAAAGTGGGTGTAATGAGTGGTTAGTGGGTATTATTACTGAGGGGTGGGTCACACACAAAATCCAAAATTTTCAAAAAAAAATCAAATCTACAAACCTGACACGGGTCGTGCCAGCTGACACGGGAGGTCGTGTCAGGCCCCTGTCTCTTCAATTCTCATGGGCGTGGTCTTCAGTATTCCTTACACGGGTTGTGTCACTTGACACGGGCGTCTATTTTAGGCTCCTGCCAAGGTGCAATTTCCTCATGTCTTCAGTGCTCCTGACACGGGCGGCCGTGTCAGATTACTTTATGCTCAATTTTCAGACTTTTTCCATGGTCCTGGCACGGGTTATGTCAGCTGACACGGGCGATCGTGTCAGGCTGCTGGTTGCTCATCAAAGATTTTCCTTTCTCTTATTCTCAGATATGGTCCTTCCTTCTGGTACGGCTTCCGTATTTATGTGAGTACAATTGCCCTTTTATGCGAGGCACTGTGCAAACCTAAAATAACAAACAAACATAAACAATAATTAGAAATAAAAATGCGTGGATTGCCTCCTGTTGCAACCTGAAAAATGGAATGCGAAAAAAAACAACCGGCGAAGAAAGACAGGAGAGTCGCCACGTGCGTTATTTATCCCAAAGGAGGGAAAGGAAACGCTCGAAGTAAACCTGGAAAAAGGAAAGGATAAGACAGGGTCCCGCAACCAAATCTTGGGTTCGGGAGTCGATTATGCGAAGGGAATGTATTAGCACCCCTACGCATCCGTAGTACTCTACGGGATCCACTTTTGTAGTTCTTGTCTAAAGGGTGTGGGTTTATCTAATGTGTTATTTACTAAAAAAAAAAGGGGTCAAAAGAAAATGACTCGCACGGATGTCGCATCCACTGCATACGTATCTCATTTGAATATGAGAATCAGAGTCTTCGTAGCTCGGCTACCTAGGGGTTAAGGGTAATTGTGCTCGCTAAGACATCGTGTCTTATGCCTACGTATCTCACCTGGAATGAGAATCAGAGCAAGTCGTAGTTCGGCTAACTACGGGGTTATGGATTGGGTTTTGGACGAACGACGTTACTACGCAATCTACCGGATGCTCGACCTTTGGAGACTTACTCGCCTGTAGTAGAAGGAGTTAACATGTTCTTAGGAGAAGAAAAATCAATAAGTTGGTAGGGTTAGGGATGCTCATGCAAAAAGGCAGTCCTTGACGAAGGAACCGCGCTACCTTTGGGGATACGAACACATACAAAACAAACATGTATAAAGTAAATGTGACAACAAGGCAATCAGAATAAATCTCCCAAATGGTATCCAACAAGCAAAGTGGAATATCCAGCGAGCTATCCCTGCAAAAGTCATGTGAGCCTTCACAAAAACTCAACAAAAGGGTTAGTGAAACACGATAAGGATTAGGAGAAAACATGTTATGACAAACGTAAGTCAGATTAGAGCAAAACAGAAAAAAGCAAATGCTACTGTCGCGATCGCTACTGTCTCGCCTAGCGAAGGCTTGGCGAAGCGTCGCTGCGTGCTCGCCTAGCGAAGGTGCTATCGAGCGCCTGCGGGTTTTGGATTTTTCATGGATAACAGTATGGTTTCAGAAACCTCAAACCCTGTGGCATAAACTTCAGAAATAAAACGATTAAGCATTCAAGGCATTATTTATACATTCATACATAATTATGAACCCGTGGGAAAAAACCTAATGAAATTTATCCATCATACCTCAAACATTCATAGTATTCAACTTCAAAGCACAAAGGTAATGTGAATAAAGGCAAACCTGATTGGAGAGATCGGTTGAAATCAAATGGCACGGCTGGATTTGCAAACCAATGTTAGGGTTTGCTTGAGCTGAAAGTGTGTGAGTCAGAATGAACCTTTCAGAGTTGCCTGGAGGTTGCTGCAGATTAATTCTCACTCTCTCTGTCTAGGTTTCTCTCCAGGTTTTGTCCAGGGTTTTGTTTCAATGAAAACTCTAGTATTTATAGCCTAATATTGGTAGCTTAGTGGGCTTTTGAGAGAGGTTCAAGTCTGAGATTTTTTCTTTTATTTATTTATTTATTTATTTATTTATTTATTTATTTATTTATTTATTTATTTATTTATTTATTTATTTATTTATTTCGTTTTCCGTTTTTTTTTTGTATAACACGTGGGCTTCGCCTAGCGAGCATGACAGCTTATGAACAAACCTTTTCTCCTTCAAGATTAACGTTTTGACTGACGAATAGACCCCTGTTGGAAGTAACTCAAGTCTTTCCCTTGTTGCCTGATCATCTAAATAGAACCCACAAAGTGTCCTGGATGATGTTCAAGCTTCTTGGAGCTAACCCGATTGACATGATGAAATGCAATGTATCTAATGTTAAATGACCTAAAAATGAATGCGTGGATAAGGAGGGCAAATTTTGGGGTGTTACAGCTGCCCTTTGTCGCATTACGCGAAAAACCGGCGGGAAACGAAAACAACAGAGCCGCCACCGTGCGTTATTTATCCCAAAAGAGGGAAAGGAAACGCTCAAAGTAAACCTGGAAAAGACATGGTCTCGCGACCAAAGAGAATGGGATCGGGAGTCGGTTATGCGAAGGGAAGGTATTAGCACCCCTACGCATCCGTCGTACTCGACGGGATCCGCGCACAAAAGGAAGGAATATGGTTGCTAAAACACTGCTCACAAACAAACACACTGGCTGAAAGAGACACAAGAAAACAAACGAGACTAACTCGGCAGGATATCGCATCCTGGGCCTACGTAGTCTGTCAGGCACAAACATTAGAGTCGACGTAGTTCGGGACAGGGGGAAACGTGCTCGCTAGGATGTCGTATCCTATGCATACGTATCTTCTCTGACTGGAGAAGAATCAGAGCACTCGTAGCTCGGCTAACGCACGCCAACCAAAACAACACGGGAAACCGACTGCCAATCGTTGGACTTACGTCAGACTCCATACAAACAGGCAAACATGGAGGTCGAATGCCAATCGCTGGACTTACATCATACTCCGAACCCACAAACGCATATAAAGGAAACCGACTGCCAATCGCTGGACTTACGTAAGACTCCAAACAAAACAAGACACAGGAAACCAACTGCCAATCGCTGGACTTATGTCAGTCTCCAAACACACACAAAGGGGTTACAAAAGGAAAAGGGCGCCCGGAGAGATCAGCTCATCTCCTGCCTATGTACCTCATCTGGTATGAGGATCAGGGCGATGTAGTTCCCCTACGCAGGGACAAAGGACTAGCCTAACCAGAGGCTGGGAAATGACATACTAGAAGGGAGACTAACTCGAGCCTAATAGTTATCATGCAAATTCACCATGGTCCTAGGTCAAGGTTTCTACCTAACTTGCACAGGGAGCAAGCTAAACCTAAGCAGCACAAGCAAAGCAAACAATCACACAAATAGCACACACTATATACAAACAAAGTGGGCTCACACAAGGTTAGGCTGTGAAACACAAGCCAACTGGAATCGGGTGATGTTAGCTCTTAACCCTAACATTGAGAGTTAGGGTGAAGCAGATGAAATGGGAAGTGAGGGGTGTGCCTCACAGCTCTTATCCCTGGCCTGGGAGAGCTTGACTCAAATAGAAGGCGTGGGAGTTCAGAAAGCATGAACTCTTCTATCCACATGACTGACTCAACAAGGATCTTGGGTTAATATCCACAATGCATCAACACCAGTTGTGTGAGCAAAGGGATGACTCAACTGAATAGCAGGAGATGGACTACACATCTCTTTTATCTGCCAATTGCCTTATCAAAGGTCTTTTCCTGCTTGGCACAAAGATAGACAAACACAAGCATTGCCTCTTAAGGAGGACTTCAGACAGGTGTTTGCCCAAGTAACAGGACAGGTCTTCCAGACTACATGAAGTCAGAGAAATTATACCTCAGTGCTTATGCAACCAAGCAAAGAAAAAGCAAGTTCACAAAGGAACTATAGCAACTAAGGTACCTGAAAACAATCTAACACAATCAGTATTCAACTCAAAAAGTCAAACAGAATAGTCAACAATCAACTATACACAGTCAAACAAACAAGCAAGCATTGCACAATGCACAAGCTCAACTCAAATGAGCTAAAAGCCACCTACAAAACCAATCAAGGTTAATCAACATTAAACAAATAAACCAACTCAAGCAATGTGAACCAATCCACCTAAGGCAATGCACTTCTTTAACCTGAAACCAAAGCTCAATCATAAGCATAAACCACTAGGACAAGGCCTAAGGTCAAAGAGGGAGAAATAATTCAAAACAAAACATGAAAATTGACATGAATCAATTAAACCAATCATGAACACAATCCAAGTGGTCTCATATCAATAGCATCAATCAAATTCAATTCACAAAGCAATCATGGCAAGGCATGCAAGTTGAAAGCTCATTGAAGCAAACAGAATGAACCAATCCACATCAACTCCAAAATGGCTCAATAAATCTCAAGAAAAATCATGGCTAAACAGCACACATCACATGATCAACACACCAAATTTCAAGACATTTGGACAAGTTTAAGCATGGCAATTAAATTCATCAAGTCAAGACAACCAAAATAGGCTCAAATGAGGCACCATTTCATACATCCACTTAGCACAAGCCTAAAACAGAATTCACAAATGATAAATGTCTCAAACAAAATCCATAACAAACTTCAAAGTGTCTAGAACACATGTGCAAAATTTCAAGTTCATAGGATAAACATCCATCATTTCACAAATCATCTAAGTTCATGACTCTTCAAAAAGTCCACAAATGACAAGCTAGCAAGAAAAATCCCAAACAAATCAGAAATCATTCCAAAAATTCCACAAATATTCACAAGCAATCCTAACATCCAGAAGTAGCATCATGCAAAAAATCTCATCAATTGGCATTTATTTGGCATGGTAAAGAAAATCAGAAAATCAAGCAAGCCAAGGTGTGACACACATTGTCACACCTACATTAATCATATCATAACTCAACAACCAGAAATGATAAAAATGGAAACTCTATACCAAAATGACCAGCAACATGTCTATTTTAAGCATGCATAGTTTCAAAGTCATTGGATAAAATCTCATCATTTCACAATCAAAATGGCAGACAAGGTACAAGATAGCACATGTATACACATTCCCTAGCCAAAATTAAAATCCATGCGTGCACAATTTCTGGAAAAATCATCAAAAAAATAGTAGACATGATAAGGAACACAGTGCAAAAAATCCCAGGCCAATTGGATTAATATTCATGTAGATATGAATTTTGGAATGAAAGAAAAAAAATAAAAAATCATGTGAACAAAGCATATGAACATGGAAGGAATAAGGAATTAAAATGCAAAGGCCTGGTTTGGAAATGCTCTCGCCAAGGATCGATTTGTGTTGGAATTCAAACTAAGGCGCTCTATAATGAAACGCGTCGTTTCATTAAAGCCTTGCTGGCAATGGGAAGCAATCACAACCAATCGAATTGACACGCCAAGCCAGCGTGGACCAATGCATGGTCTTATAACATGAAAATTCATGCATAGCGCGCTCAAACAGATCAAACCAGTTTCTGGAAAAGAAACCTTAAGCTTCATACGTGTTCATCAACATTCATAGGCTCAAGAACAAATTTGCACAGAAATCAAAAACTCTTATATCGTTGGAATCCTCTTCTAATGTACATCACTAATCTAAGATCAATTCAAC
This sequence comes from Lathyrus oleraceus, assembly GCF_024323335.1. NCBI lineage: Eukaryota > Viridiplantae > Streptophyta > Magnoliopsida > Fabales > Fabaceae > Lathyrus > Lathyrus oleraceus. The sequence continues at coordinate 352,507,024 of NC_066580.1, forward strand.
CTAATTCTCAATAACAAGTCTGGATCGAGCAAAAGAAATTTCACATGTCAATCTTTAAATCACAATAACTTTCTCAATTCTTAATGAAAATCAACGAAACAAAGCTCAGCATGTTCAGCATGGAAAGATCTACCATAAACACATGATAATTGCATGAATCATGGAATTCGAAATCTGACCTTCAAGCAAGTGCAGAGATGAAATCAGTACTTTCAGGCCTGGAAAATCAGAAACAGAACTTCTACAACTCTTGGATGAATGAATGGATGAAGAAATGGAAGTTAATCGAGCTTGATTCTTGCAGAAAATCCAACTGCCATTGATGATGCAACACTTCAACAGTTCCAAACCAGCTCGAAAATGGATGGATCTTGCTTCCAACAATCTCCAATTATGCTTGTGGATCAATAATTGATCAAGAACAAGGCACGATTTGTGAAAAAAATTGGAGAAAAGTGAAGAAAAAGTTTGAGAGCAAAATGGAAAAAAGTTTCAGATCTGAAAAATTATGAGCTCTTTATGAAGTTTCTGTTATGATTTGCCTTTTATATGATGCACTAAACATGTTTGCTAATCATGATTAAGCAATGCAATTAGAATTAGCTAAAACCAAGTGTTATGCCAATTTGTCAATTCACCCTATATGCATGTAAATGGATGTAACAGTACACGGTTTGCATGGGAAAATCACTTCAAATACTCTTTTGGACCAAATGCAAGTGCTAGCAAATGAAAACAATGCATATTTTTCAAATTAGACTTTTCCCTCCAAAATTCAAATGAAAAATGCCAAAATTTTGTGATTAAAATGCATGATATGTGATGCATGTTTTGGATAGCTCATGTCAAGAGAGAAATGTTACAAAAAGAACCACTTCAATTGGCGTTTTAGTTCAAAAGTTATGCACTTGTGAAGTTCAAATTCCATTGACCATGATTGATCGATAACTTTTCAACCATACATGAGAAATTCATGTTCTTGGACTTTTTGGAAAGGTGAGAGCAACATCTTCAACTTTCATGTTGGACAAAATTTCATTTGAAGCTTGCTTAATGATGTAAACTTGAGGAGAAGACCTTTCCATTTTTGGCAATTTCAAATTACAGGTCACTTGCTATTTTTGGAAACTTTTCATCTGACCTCAAATTCTCCAATGTTGATGTTTGAAATGTCAAATGAGACTTGTATGGATATGAATGAGGCCTCTCTAACCATCTCCCACCTTCAAATCCATGGTTGAATGCACAGTTGACTTTGGTTGACTTTCTAGGGTTTCAGATGAATTGCATCTTGACTGATGACTTCTGAACATCCAATCTTTGGTCAAACCACTTCAAAATGATCCCTAGGTCACATGAACTCAATGAACCAACCCTAGGGCTTTGCTTCAATAGGAAATGCACTTGCTTGCTTGCACAACTGGATCTCCTGACCAGTCTTGACTGATGACTTGCACTTGGGCAATGGACAATGCAATGCTATGCAATGGTCAATTCTAATGTTAATGACCTAAACATGAAAATGTATATACAAAATGGGAGGTGCAAATTTGAGGTGCTACACCCCTATTCAGTCATCAGCTAACCCGAGCAGGATGAAAGCGAACAGCTTATCAGACAAACAGGGTGAGTTGTGATTGAATACCAAACACAGACCGAAAATTTGCGCTCCGAGAACACCACAAAAATGTTGAAATATACTGCGCTGTTTATTTCTCTTCCGATCCTCTGGCTGAATCTGAATCAGTCTTCTGACTTAATCTGGAGTTTCGATCCTCTGGCTGAATCTATACTCAATTTAGTCCTCTGGTTGGATGTTAATTTTTATCCTCGGGCTGGATACGGTTTCAATCTTCTGGCTAGATCTTCTTCGATCTTCTGGCTAGATCTCCTTTGTTTCGATTCTCTGGCTGAATCTATTTTCTTTGATTCTCTGGCTGAATCTACTTCGATCTTCTGGCTAGATCTGAATTGTTTCGATTCTCTAGCTGAATCTATTTGCGGTCTTCGGGCTAGACCTGACTTCGATCTTCTGGCTAGATCTACTTCGATCTTCTGGCTAGATCAGAATTGTTTCGATTCTCTGGCTGAATCTATTTCGATCTTCTGGCTAGATCTTCTTCGATCTTCTGGCTAGATCTCCTTTGTTTCGATTCTCTGGCTGAATCTATTTTCTTTGATTCTCTGGCTGAATCTACTTCGATCTTCTGACTAGATCTGAATTGTTTCGATTCTCTGGCTGAATCTATTTCCGGTCTTCGGGCTAGACCTGACTTCGATCTTCTGGCTAGATCTGGATTGTTTTGATGATAAATTCCCATCATCAGGATCTCGCATCTGGGGCATGCGTTGGTTGACCCTCTTTCGAAATCTACAGTCTTCATGTTAGATATGCAGCTTCGAGAATATCCCACTTTTGGGCTTCGTACATATTCTTCAGGCTAGAACATGTTATAACGACTCTTCGATTAGACTTTGTTTTTTTAATGCGATCCGTGGGCTGGATCCTCTTATAGGTTGATTTTCTGTTGAGCTGTCAATCTATTCCTCCAGCTGGCTTGCTGGGGAAATAACGCTCGTAGTCGACTCTCTGGCTGAATCTTCGAAATGACCCTCAGGCTGGATCTCTGGAAAACGATTCTCAGGCTGAATCTTTGAAATGACACTCATGCTGGGTCACACACACACTTGATCCTCTGGCCGAATCTCATGACTTTGGTTGTAAAGTAATTTTTCAGTCTGCTTTGAAGAACCTATTTATCAACTTATGTGTATGTTTGATATGCATGCAAGTGCAAATGCAAATGTTATGCATGGTGCAAAAGAAAAAAGAAATCTGCTTGGGGAAGCAACTCTGGCAGGGAGCGGATCGTTGTATCAATCCTTGAATGCTCTGTGGGGAACGATCCGTCTGCCGGGACCGGGGAGCCACCGAAAATAAATCGGCCTTTTTTGAAAAGTTGACCTTGCTGGGGAAGTATCAACTATGGAAACTTTGCTTGGCGAGGCTTTGCGAGGAGAGTCTGTGAGGAAAGCACTTCCTGGGGAAATGTCGTAGGAATCGACCTTTGCTGGGGATATGAACTTGCTAATCGTCCTCAGGCTGGGGATTAAAACAAATCTGTTAAAAAATAATCTGCTGGGGACGAGATGAACACTGGGAACACCACCCTCTTGTTTGTTGGGTATGCGACTACTCCGCTGTTGCTGGGAAGATACAGTCTGGCACTGTCGACTCCGCTGGGGATATACAGTCTGGATACTGTCAACTCTACTGGGGATATACAGTCTGGATACTATCAACTCTACTGGGGAACCTGCTCTGCAGAGGAGAGGCTTTGTCAACCGCTTGGGGTGAGGATTCATGACTTGGCATCCGGTTCCTGTGACCTGTAACCAAAAAATACACGTATGCCCCGGGGAATTACTCGGTTTGAATTCACCGTCCGGGATTAAGCACATTCAAAGCAATTTTGACTATTTTCCTGCGCAAGTCATTTGCAAAAGCCACCATTACATTCAGATGCAATATGTTTCCTCAAGAATTCAGACATCTTTTGCAAACAAACTGATAAATGAAAAGTAAAGAGGCTTTTTAACTGAATTATTCGACTTTTTTTGGTTGAAAAATTTGTGCCAGGAATAGGCGAGTACGTCAGGAAGCTGATCCCTGGAAAGAGGCGATCGCTATAAATTGAACAAGAGAAACTATCCTAATGGCAATTTGGAAACGGGGTCCCACCGAGTTTCGACTCTGCTATAGCTCGTATGTTCTCAAGACGCTCTGCTCATCTTGCTTTCTGAAGTGGATGATTAGTCGATCTTTTACCTTCGAAGATTGCCAGATTCAATGAAACGGTGATATAACACGGATGAACTCAGATCGCAGTTATTCGCTTATTCCCTAACTTTTGCGTGGACCACCCTTTTGGGTTTTCAATCCACCGGGATACCCTTTTTTGCCTGAGCCGCCCTTTCGGGTTTTCGACTCACCGGGTGTACTTTTTTTTTTTTTATATCCCTAATTTTTGCCCGAACCTTTTGATTCTTTTTTTTTTTGTTCGTCGGGATGCCCCTTTTTTGCCTGGACTATTCTTTTTACTGTCCAGCGGGACTATTTTATGCGAAGTATTTTTTAACTGTGTCTGAGTTGACAGAGGACGGGAAGTCTTCGCCATCCATGGTTGTTAGCATCAGAGCTCCGCCAGAGAAAACTCTTTTAACCACGTATGGACCCTCGTTGTTCGGTGTTGGGAGGAAGAATTCTTTTGAGTACCAATTCACCGACTCGATACTCCCGAGGGCGCACTTTCTGATCAAACGCTCTCTTCGTCCGTCTCTGATATAGCTGGCCATGGTATATAGCTGCTAGTCTCTTTTCCTCAACTAGGCTTAGCTGATTGTATCGAGAACGGACCCATTCTGCTTCGTCCAGCTTCATTGTTGGTGCAGGGAAAAGTTATTCTGGCACAAAATGGCATATGAACCCCCTCCGGTGTGATCAACACTGCACCAACTCCGCGACCATTGACGTTGACCGCCCCATCAAACATTATAATCCATTTGGATTCAGGGTCAGGCCCCTCCTCCGGGAGTGGTTCCTCGCAATCTTTCGATTTGAGAAACATGATGTCCTCATCAGGAAAGTCGAACCTCATAGGTTGGTAATCATCAATCGGTTGCGCGGCAAGATAGTCTGACAAGACACTTCCTTTGATGGCTTTTTGTGAAGTGTATTGGATGTCATACTCTGTCAGCATCATTTGCCACCTAGAAACCCTGCTGGCTTTTCAAAAATATACTTGACTTGATCCATCTTTGATATCAATAGAGTCGTGTGAGTCAACATATACCGTCTTAGTCGGCGAGCAGCCCATGCCAAAGCGCGGCAAGTTTTCTCGAGCAGTGAGTATCTTTGTTCACAGTCGGTAAACTTTTTGCTAAGGTAGTATATTGCATGCTCTTTTCGACCTGACTCGTCATGCTGACCGAGCACACAACCCATTGACCTTTCTAACACAGTCAAGTACATGATCAACGGTCTTTTCCTCTCGGCCTGTAGACTGGCCCCGATCTTGATCTCTTTCTTGTCGTCTTCGGTACCAATGTTGATGGTCTCAACCACCTCCTGATAAGGTGTGATAGCTCGGTCCTCCTGTTTCAACAACCTGGCTAACTCCTTAGGAAATTCACAATCTTCCTCAACCCCTTCTTCGGCTTGATAGATAGGATTGTTGAAGTCATACTTGGCCATAGCAGTGTCGTTAGCAGTGAGATCCGGGTGATCAGTTTTACGAGGTGTTTTTTTGGAAAGAAAAACGAAAAAGAAACATGAAAAAGAAACATTGCCATTTTTGTAAAAGTAAAAATAATTGAAAGAAAGAGAACACAAAATTGTTTGCAAAAGCTGTCCTTTATTGATGATGAAAATAATTGTGAAATGTAACTAAATGGATGGTCCTACAAATGAGTCATTACACCTTGGTCAAAGTGTAAGACTTTGTTATGCATGTGATAAAAGGAAAACAATAAAAATTACTCCTTCAGTAGAGTAAACCGGACGACTTTTTCAGACGACCAATTCTCGAGCTTTTCTCCTGGGACACACGGGCAAATCCAGCTTTCTAAGTCACAGTCGTTGTCAGCCTTGTCTTCATCTGCAGCATTGACGGTGTAGGGAGAAACCAAACCCCCGCTGGAGAAAGTACCGGCTTCATTCTTCTGAGACCCCGGAGTATACCCCAATCCAAACTTGTCTTCTTTTATGATTGGCTCCACAAATTTGCCCCAGCCTTGGGCATTACCAGCCTTACCATTTCAACAGCTTGCTTGTATGAAGAGATAGAAGTCCCGACCTTCTCAAACTCAGGTGAAAAGACAGTTTCGGGCGCGACCTCACTGATGTTTATGGCTTCGAATCCCTGACACAGCATATCATGCATCTCGCCATCCATCTCCACATACTTAAATGTAGACAGGTGGCTAACAAAAATATCCTCTTCACCACAGACGGTGACAATCTGACCTTCTAGTCCATATTTGAGCTTCTGGTGGAGAGTAGAAGTAACAGCACTGGCAGCATGAATCCAGGGTCGACCTAGCAGACAGCTATAGGCAGGCTGGATATCCATCACATAAAAGGTACTCATGAATACTTGCGGTCCAATCTTAACTGGCAACTCAACTTCGCCACAAACAGCTCGCTTAGAGCCATCAAAAGCCCTTACAACTAAATTACTCGGCCTCAGGGTGGCGTCATCGCAATCCAACTTCGTTAAGGCTTTCTTTGGGAGAACATTCAGAGAAGAACTTGTATCAACCAAAACATGGGAAAGCACCGTCCCTTTGCATTCCATTGTGATATGTAAGGCTTTGTTGTGATTCCTGCCCTTAGATGTTAGGTCATAATTGGTGAAACCTAGCGCATGGCTAGTGTGTACATTCGAAACTACCGACTCCAGCTGGTCAACAGTTATCTCTGGGGGAACATAAGTCATATTCAGTACTTTCAACAAGGTTGCTCTGTGTGCCTCAGAGCACATCAATAGTGAGAGAATGGAGATCTTTGAGGGTGTCTGATTTAGCTGGTCGACTACCTTGTAGTCACTTTTCTTGATAACCCTCATAAACTCATCCACTTCCTTCTCGAATGCGGTCTTAGAAGGAGCTTCCTCGGTAGTAACCTCTTCGGTAGATACCTGTTTTCCTTTAGCCTTGGCAGCTGCCTCAGCTTCAGCATTCGTGCGCAATGTTGATGGTGCAAATAGGCGTCCACTGCGAGTGAAGCCACCAATTCCTCCAACATTGTCTACAGCGGAGCTACCAATATCAATGTCTTCTTCGTTAACTTCCTGCCCCTGGCAGTAGATATCAGCCCCATAGTGCCACGGGATAGCACTGTCTTTCTCATACGGAACAGGTCCTGGTACCATGATGGTGACCGGACCAATCAAAGTCGGTTGAGGTTGTCAGAGTAAATTGATGCTGGACTTTCTGGGAAATATATTATTGTCGGAGCGGGTCTCTCGGGAACATATATTTCTTCAGGAGTGAAATAAAACGTTACTGTCGACACATCATTCTTCACTGGACGAGTCTGATCGAACTGAAGACAACCTTCATCTATCAGTTGCTGAATACCCCTTCTCAAACTATCACATTCGTTCTCGACGTCTTGACAATTTCTGCACTCTTCCCTACAGCCTGGGAAAATCCGTCCTTTCAAGAGTCGGTCTTTGACCACCGATAGCGAAGTCTTCACTTTAGTCACATCAGAAACCAAATTCAAAGTTTCCCCACTATCAACAGCATTAATCCTCTGCCCGCCGTGAGCTGGCATCGGGTTTTGGATAACATTAGGCACTGGAGAAAAATTGATGGTCTGGGCATCTCTCAAATCTTGTACCTTTAGCTGGAGAGCCTTGCAATTATCTGTAGTATGGCCAGGTGCGTTGGAGTGAAAAGCACATCTGGCGTTGACATCAAAACCTCTAGGCAGATTGTTGGGATCGACCGGTGGGGCCAGAGTTCTCAACGTAACCAGATTCATGTCAATCAGCTTGGGAAGTAATACAGAATAAGGCATTGGGATTGGCTCAATGACCCGGTCCGCCTGCCTTGGACGTTGTTGATAGGGTCTCTGCTGACCCGGATTACCTCCTTGTTGTTGATTGTTGTACCTGGGTTGTTGTTGCGGATGATACTGCGGTTGAGGAACAGGTGTTGGAATAGTGACTGCGGCCACTTGATCTTGATAATAATTAGGGCGTCCTCTGCCCCTGCCTCTGCCGACATATACAACGCTCGTCTCACCTTCTCTTCTTCGCTGACCGTTACCAGCAAACGGTTTCTTGGGAACTAATGAGTTAGAAGCACTGTTGTCTTGAATTCGGCCCATCTTCAACTGACTCTTGATCCTTTCTCCAGCAATCACTATCTCTGCAAAGCTGATTGAAGGGCAAGCAGCCAATCTCTCGATATAATTGCCTTAAAGAGTGTTCATGAACATGTCCGCCATCTCCCTTTCAGACATAGTGGGTTGGACGGATGCAGGAATCTGTCTCTAACGCTGAGCATATTCTCTAGAGGTTTCCTTGGCAGTCTGAGACATTCCTTGCAACAAGGTCCGATTTGGAGCCATGTCCAAGTTGTATTGATATTGCTTGACAAAAGCCTCTGCTAAGTCTTTCCAGCTCTTGATGGTAGTACGAGACAAATGAGAATACCATTCACGAGAAGCTCCAGTTAAACTGTCTTCAAAATAGTACATCCACAACTTTTCATCTTCAGTGTGAGCTCCCAACCTTCCCAGATAAGATTGGAGATGAGTGCGTGGGCAAGAATCCCCGTTGTATTTCTCAAAAGTAGGGGGTTTGAACTTGTGAGGGATCCTTACTCCCTGAACCAGACCAAGATTGGTGACATCAAAACCTAAGGAATTTTGAGACTCCAAAGATTTGAGCTTCTCAGCAAGCTCATCCATACGGCAAGTGGTCTCGAGGGCCTCGTCGTGTAAAGAAAATTGATCATACTGACAATCTTCAGTAACGGGGCGCCCGTTAATCCGAATCCCTTGATTCACATTGTACCTTCCGCCAATACCATTCCCAACATTTCCCATGTTGCCAACATTACCCGGGTTTCCATCAACATTTGCGTTACCTGCGTTTCCAGTGTTCACAGGGTCATCAGCGTTCCCAGGGTTACCAGGGTTCCCCTCAGCACTTGGTATTTCCACCTCTGGATCAGGCCTCGGTTGCTCAACCAATTCCTTCAGCTTCGCCTGGCCTTCTGCCATACCAGTCATCAATGTCATGAACTGATCCATCCTTTCACGCATATCAGCCAGTTCTTTCTGTATCTGGTCCATTGTTAGTCGTGGACGGTTTTCCTTTGTCGGGTACCTGTGAACTCGCTTGGGACCAATAACTGCCTGCAACAGGGAACAAACATTAGACACTGCGGTGACACCTGCAAAAAAAACAAGGGTTAATATGTATGGTATGCGATGCACTGCTTATTCGATTTTAAGGCCCCCCCTTAAAAAGGGAATACCCTTCAAATGAATAAGCATGAGATGTTGGATGCAAATATGCAGATGATGTTATGCAATGCAATGGCATGTCAATCAAAATTGCTGGATCCGCTTGAACATCTGTCAGGTTGCACTGCCTGGAGAGAAATTAAGAGGATCAAGCAAAGCACACCAAACAAAGGTCATGGGATGGATCATGTTATCCTTAATATCAACCATCCATTTTTGGTGGATTATGGTTTACACCTCATCAACACCCAAGTTTCATTGATATTAAGGATACCTGAACGGATCAACCATGAATCAAGGGTTTGTTGCAAGTCACGAGCATGGAGTTTAGGTTAAGAACCACCCAAAGGGAGTGTACTAAGGTTTAAACCTGCCAAACATGTTCTACAAAAGGTTCCCATAGTCATAATCCCATCTTTCGGATATTATCGGAGGAACGACTACTCGTATTCCAAAAATATTCTCAAGAGAGACTCTTATGAGTGTAGTATCGCGTAACAATCGTATCAAATCTTACACTTGAACGACTTTCGCACTACGTCCTACGAATAGGCCAAGATGGGTTTGGTAAACTAAGGTCCTTGGCTTCTAAGGTCTATATTGGAAAAAGTAATGTCTAACCACAACTTACTTGTGTGACATTATTGATCCCAACATGACCTCCACCAAGTGAATGGGCTTGCAAGTCAACTTGCTAAGGAATAACTCCACACAAGTCAACAAGACTATGCCATTCTCCTATCCTAAGTGCACTCGAGTTCGGGTATAGAACTCATCTCACAAACAGAACCAGCAGATACGGCAGTCATATGTACACAATGCAATAAAGCAGGTAAATGCTGAAAGATAAATAACTGTACAAAAGAATAAACACCCAATAAACAAACAACCTACAAAAGCTAGGAGGGACTCGCTTAGGGAAACCGGGTCCCCAGCAGAGTCGCCAGCTGTCGCAACCTGAAAAATGGAATGCGAAAAAAACAACCGGCGAAGAAAGACAGGAGAGTCGCCACCGTGCGTTATTTATCCCAAAGGAGGGAAAGGAAACGCTCAAAGTAAACCTGGAAAAAGGAAAGGACAAGACAGGGTCTCGCAACCAAATCTTGGGTTCGGGAGTCGATTATACGAAGGAAAGGTATTAGCACCCCTACACATCCGTAGTACTCTACGGGATCCACTTTTTTAGTTCTTGTCTAAAGGGTGTGGGTTTATCTAATGTGTTATTTACTAAAAAAAAGGGTCAAAAGAAAATGACTCGCACGGATGTCGCATCCACTGCATACGTATCTCATCTGAATATGAGAATCAGAGTCTTCGTAGCTCGGCTACCTAGGGGTTAAGGGTAATTGTGCTCGCTAAGACATCGCGTCTTATGCCTACGTATCTCATCTGGAATGAGAATCATAGCAAGCCGTAGTTCGGCTAACTACGGGGTTATGGATTGGGTTTTGGACAAACGACGTTACTACGCAATCTACCGGATGCTCGACCTTTGGAGACTTACTCGCCTATAGTAGAAGGAGTTAACGTGTTCTTAGGAGAAGAAAAATCAATGAGTTGGTAGGGTTAGGGATGCTCATGCAAAAAGGCAGTCCTTGACGAAGGAACCGCGCTACCTGTGGGGATACGAACACATACAAAACAAACATGTATAAAGTAAACGTGCCAACAAGGCAATCAGAATAAATCTCCCAAATGGTATCCCACAAGCAAAGTGGAATATCCAGCGAGCTATCCCTGCAAAAGTCATGTGAGCCTTCACAAAAACTCAACAAAAGGGTTAGTGAAACACGATAAGGATTAGGAGAAAACATGCTATGACAAACGTAAGTCAGATTAGAGAAAAACAGAAAAAAGAAAATGCTACTGTCGCGATCGCTACTGTCTCGCCTAGCGAAGGCTTGGAGAAGCGTCGCTGCGTGCTCGCCTAGCGAAGGTGCTTGCGAGCGCCTGCGGGTTTGGATTTTTCATGGATAACAATATGGTTTCAGAAACCTCAAACCCTGTGGCATACACTTCAGAAATAAAACGATTAAGCATTCAAGGGATTATTTATACATTCATACATAATTATGAACCCGTGGGCAAAAACCTAATGAAATTTATCCATCATACCTCAAACATTCAGAGTATTCAACTTCAAAGCACAAAGGTAATGGGAATAAGGGCAAACCTGATTGGAGAGATCGGTTGAAATCAAATGGCACGGCTGGATTTGCAAACCAATGTTAGGGTTTTCTTGAGCTGAAAGTGTGCGAGTCAGAATGAACCTTTCAGAGTTGCCTGGAGGTTGCTGCAGATTAATTCTCACTCTCTCTCTCTAGGTTTCTCTCCAGGTTTTGTCCAGGGTTTTGTTTCAATGAAAACTCTATTATTTATAGCCTAATATTGGTAGCTTAGTGGGCTTTTGAGAGAGGTCCAAGTCTGAGATTTTTTCTTTTATTTATTTATTTTATTTTTTATTTATTTATTTATTTATTTATTTTCGTTTTTTTTTTTCATAACACGTGGTCTTCGCCTAGCGAGCATGACAACTTATGAACAAACCTTTGCTCCTTCAAGATTAACATTTTGACTGACGAATAGACCCCTGTTGGAAGTAACTCAAGTCTTTCCCTTGTTGACTGATCATCTAAATAGAACCCACAAAGTGTCCTGGATGATGTTCAAGCTTCTTGGAGCTAATCCCGATTGACATGATGAAATGCAATGTATCTAATGTTAAATGACCTAAAAATGAATGCGTGGTTAAGGAGGACAAATTTTGGGGTGTTACACCTCCCATGAAGCGCTTCGTTTAACATCGCATGGCTCGACAATCGTCCATCTTATCAGGTAAGACAGACCTTATCTACCAGACCACTCTCTTGTCCTTGATGGTATGGCTTTACTCTCTGCCCATTCTCTCGAAAAGTGTCTCTGTTCGCTGGATTTTCGAGCACAATTGCTCCATGCGGGAATACTTTGTGAATCACAAAAGGTCCCGACCATCTCGACCTCAGCTTTCCAAGGAACAACTTCAACTTGGAATTAAATAACAACACCAACTGTCCTTCCCAAAATTCTTTCTTCTGAATTCTTTATTCATGCCATTTTTTCATTTGCTCTTTGTATATTTTTGCATTTTCATAAGCCCAATTTCTAAACTTTTCTAGCTCATATAGTTGAAGAATCAGGGTTTCCCCGACTTTTGAAAGGTCACAGTTCAGGAATTTGGAGGCTCAAAATGCCTTGTGCTCTAGTTCGAGCGGTAAATGACATGTTTTACCATAAACCAATTGATAAGAGGACATACATATTGAGGTTTTGAATGTTGTTTTGTACACCCATAGTGCATCCTCCAACTTGATCGACCAGTCCTTTCGAGAAGCACTGACAGTATTTTCCAAGATCTACTTTATCTGCTGGTTCGATACTTCAACCTGTCCACTTGTCTGAAGATGATATGGTGTGGCAATTTTATGCTTGACGTTATCTTTCCTTAACAGATTCTCCATTAACTTGTTTAGAAAATGAGTACCTTTGTCACTAATTAGTGTTCTTGGTACCCCAAACCTAGAGAAAATGTAGTTTTTAGGAATTTGACCACCATTTTAGCATCATTTGTAGGTAATGCTATAATTTCCACCCACTTTGACACATAATAAACAGTGACCAAAATGTAATGTTTTCCAAATGATGGTGGAAAAGGTCCCATTAAGTCTATGCCCAATACATTGAACAATTCTACCCCCAACATGGCATTTTGAGGCATCTGATTTCTCTTTGAAATATTACCCGTACTCTGACATCTGTCACATTCTCTTACTATACTTTGAGCATCTTTGAACAGGCCAGGCCAGTACAACCCAGACTGGAGAACTTTTGTTGTTGTTCTATCGCTGCTAAAGTGTCCTCCATATTATGAGTCATGACAAGCTCTGAGGATGTCCCTTTGTTCTTCCTCTGGAACATATCTTCGAACCAACCCATTTATTCCTTTTTTGTACAAGAATGGGTAGTCCCACAAATAAAACCTGCAATCATGCAAAAAAAAATCTTTTTGTTAGAATGAAAATCATTAGGTATTAGTCCACCCACCAAATAATTCGCATAATCTGCGAACCAAGGAACACCAGTAACAGTTAGGATTTGTTCGTCGACGAACTCATCTATGATTGGGTGTTTCTCCTCTATTTCTTTTATAAGAGACATTCAGGATAAGTGATCAGCAATAGTATTTTCACAACCCTTTTTGTCTCTGATTTCCGGATCAAACTCTTGCAGAAGTAGGATTCATGTCATCAACCTTGGTTTAGATTCCTGTTTAGCAAAAAGATATTTCAAAGCCGCAAGGTCAGTATAAACAATTACCTTCGATCCTAACAAGTAAGACCTGAATTTATCAAAACCATATACAACCGCGAGCAACTCTTTTTCAGTGGTTGCATAATTCATTTGGGCGGGATTAAACATGTGACGTGCATAATAAATCACATGCAAGAGCTTCGCCTTTCATTGTCCTAGCACTGCCCCTACTGCATTATCACTTGTATCACACATGATCTCAAAAGGGAGAGACCAATCAGGGGAAATCACTATAGGAGCAGACACCAACTCCCTCTTCAGGATCTCAAAAGCTTCGCTGCACTTTTTGTCAAAAAGAAAAGGTGTATCTTTTACAAGTAAGTTTGTCAATGGTTTGGTGATCTTAGAAAAGTCCCTGATGAACCTGCGGTAAAAACCCACAAGTCCCAAGAAGCTTCTGATGCCTTTTTCATTCACTGGTGGTGGTAAATTAGTTATCACCTCCACTTTTGCTTTGTCTACTTCTATGCCTCGATTGGAAATTTTGTGTCCCAACATGATTCCTTCATATACCATAAAATGGCACTTCTCCCGATTTAGGATCAAATTTGTTTGCTGGCGTCTTTCTAGCACAAGAGACAAGTTAGCCAAACATTTATAAAGAATAACCGAAAACAGAAAAGTCATCCATAAACACTTTCATATGCTTTTCCAGCATATCCGCGAATATGGATGTCATACACCTCTGAAATGTGGCAGGTGTGTTGCATAATCCAAATGGCATTCTCCTGTATGCGAAAATACCATAAGGACATGTAAAAGCGGTATTCTCTTGATTTTCAGGGGCCACAACAACCTAATTGTACCCCGAGTATCTGTCAAGGAAAGAATTAATCATAACTGGATAACCTTTCCAACATTTGATCAATGAATGGCAAAGGGAAGTGGCCATTTCTTGTTGCAATATTCAGCCTTCTGTAATCAATGCACACTCTCTAACCTGTAACAGTTCTAGTTGGGATCAACTCATTTTTCTCATTTTTTATCACAGTAGTCCCCCCTTTCTTTGGTACCACGTGCACTGGACTAACCCATGAGCTGTCGGATATGGGGTAAATCAGCCCCGCATCCAACAACTTGACAACCTCTTTACGAACTACTTCTTTCATAGCTAGATTAAGTCTTCGTTATGGTTGAACTACCGACTTATGGTCATCTTCCATCAAGATCCTGTGCATGCAAACTTTCAGGTTAATACCTTTCAAATCCTCATTCGCCCATCCAATAGCACTCTTGTATTTTTTTAGTACTTGGATGATTTCTTCTTCTTGGAAACTTTTTAAACTGGAATTGATAATAGTCTGGCACCTCTTTTCAGCATCAAGAAACACATTTCAGATTCGCAGGTAATTGTTTCAGATTTTCCCCCTTTTTGGGCTCTTGAGTATCTTCTGATGGTGGGGGTGGTTTTAAATCTTTCCACCGGTGTGGTTTAGATCTAATCCACTGAGGTTGTTCCTCCATAATGGCTAGCACTTCTGACTCTCTCTCTCTCGTCTTTATCACTTTCAAAAATTGATAAGCTCAAAACACGTTCTAACGGTAACTGAGGTATTTTTGTTTCAATTTCTTGAGCAATCACTTGATCTATTACCTCTACAGTGTGACTCGTGCCAACATCATCTTTGTATTGCATAGTGTTTCGAACATAAATTTTCAATTCTTCATCATAGACTTTGAGAGTCATTGTTCCTTCCTCTATGTCTATCATACACTGCCTTATCTCTAAAAATGGTCTGCCCAATATGAGAGGGATCTCCTCATCCTCAGGCATCTCAAGAATGACAAAATCAATCGGAAATATAAAATTATCTATCTTTACCAGAACATCTTCCACAATTCCATAAGGTCGCCTAACTAAGCCATCGGCAAACTGAAGTGTCATCCTAGTATCTTGAATGGTGCCAAGGCCCAATTTTGTATAAATGGACAACGGCATCAAACTCACACTCGCTCCCAAATCAATCAGAGCCTTCTTGAGTTTTCTATCACCAATAGTGCAGGGAATAGTAACCAAACCCCTGTCTTTCTTTTTCACAGGAATTTTCATACCTTGGAGAATAGAACTACAAGTTTCAGTGAGGATGATCAGGTCTAAATTTGTGGAGCGCTTTCTGGAGATGGTGTATTTCATGAATTTGGCATATATTGGCATTTGCTCTAGAGCTTCAGAAAATGGAATGTTTGTTTCAAGTTTCTTAAACATTTCCAAAAACTACTCAAAATTCTTTTCATGTTGATCTTTCTTATTTTGTCTCGGAGGGTAAAGGAATTTGATGATTGGCTTAGAAGCTTTTTATTTTTCCTTTACAAGCATTATCACAACTTCCTCCTCTGTTTTCTTTGTTTCTTTGATTTCTAAATTGACCTCTAATAAGCCATCTTCCTCTGCACTATTTTCTTCTGGTTCTTCAGTTGACTTACCACTTTTGGTCACTACAGCGTTAACATTATTATGCTCACGCGGATTTGTCACTGTACCACTCGGTAAGGTACTTGGAGCTTGAGAGTTTGAGGCTAACTGTTGTGCTATCTGACCCATCTGAACTTCAAGATTTTTTATTGAGGCAGTGGTGTTCTTTTGATTGTTTCTAGTCTCCTCTTGGAACTGAATATTATGAGCGGCAAATTTTTCAATGGCAATCTCCCAGTCTGCCTTCTTAGGAGCTTGTTGTTGCTGTTGTTGTTGATATTGGGTCTGATATTGTCCTTGACCCTGTTGTGGAACATTCCCTCTCTGATCTTTTCAGGAGAAGTTTGGATGATTCTTCCAACCTAGATTGTAAGTGTTTGAGTAAGGATTATTCCGCTTCAAGAATTTTATCTCTTAAATTTATTGAGGAGTTGCAAAGCAATACACCGTGTGGTGAGGTCCATTACAGATTTCACAAGTGATGGTCTGAGTCGGTTGAACTTGAGCTACCTGTTGAGTACCTATATTCATAGCCTTTAATTTCTTTTCTACTTCAGCAGCGACTGTGTCTTCCAAAAGCATTTTATTAGCTTCCAGTTTCATATCAACGACTCCTTCAGGCTTGCTTGTACACCTGTCGTATAATTCCAAATGCTCATTCCCAGTTATTGCTTTAATGATCTTTTTAATGCCAGTGTCTGTTGAGAAATTTGTTGAGCCATCGGCTGTTGTAGCAATCAATTGTTTTGTCTTTATTTTCAGCCTGTTAACAAACATTTGCATTTGTTCAGTCTGATCCATATTATGAGTTGGGCAAGCTATTAAGACCCTTTTGAATCTTTTGTAAGCATCTCCCAAAGACTCACCATCCTTTTGTTTGAAGTTTAAGATTTTATACCTTTTTCTCAGAAATACTGATGTTGGAAAATACTCATTTAGGAAAATTGTTTCCATCTTTTCCCATGATGTAATATTGCCAGCTAGGAGAGAGTAGAACCACTCTTCCGCCTCTTCAGCTAAAGTGAACGGGAACATTCTTAACTTCTCTGCTTCATCAGTATGACCATCAATTTTCAAAGTAGTACTCATGGTCAGGAATCTCTGCAAGTGCTTGTTTGCATCTTCATTAACCTTTCCGGTGAAAGGTTTTCTTTCAACTTGATTGATTGTGCTAGGATGCAGTTGAAAATTTGTCACATTCACCGGTTGGTTGACAATGGTCAATCTACCACCCGACGCATTTGCACCCTCATAATCACCCAGGAGTCTTTCCGGAGGTGGAGGAGGTGGAATTGGAGGAATTTCAGCCATAGTTTCTTTTTATGAATCTGAGTGATCAGAGGGAACTTCTTCTTTGGAATCGAATCTAACATTTTTGTGTCTCTGCTGAAAGGTTCTTTCGATTTCTGCGTCAAAAAGAAATTCAGTTGAGGGATCTCCTCGCATATATAAATTAGTGAATGAAATTATATAAAAGACAGAAAAATAATTTTATTGCATAGGAACAAAATTTTAATTGAACTAAAATTAAACTCTATATTTTGGCAGTCCCTGGCAACGGCGCCAAAAACTAGGCAAAATAGTACACTTGCTATTTTTTCGATCACATACTATCCACCATCATCGCTCCTCAAAATCTTGAGCTTTCGACCACTTTGTCTTTCAACCATAGATTTAAACTTGGAAAATGCCTCGATCAATTCACTTTTCTTCTTGATCAGGTAAGTCCACAGTTTTAAAATGAAAACATCTATGGATGTGATAAAGTATTTGTACCTCCAATCGAGTTCGCTGGATATGACCACACACATCAGAGTATATGACTTCAAGAATTACCTTTGACTTGCTTCCTGTATCCATGCTGAAGTTATTCTTGTGATGCTTCGCCTGCACACATTCTTCACACGCTTCATTTGGAATATCGATTCTGGTAACCCTAAAACCATATTTCTTCTTTTCAGATCTCTGATGTCTTTGAAGTTGAGATGGTTAAGTCTATAGTGTCATATCCATTCATCCATGTTAGTTGCAGTTGCAAGACACTTGTGCTCCATCACATTAAGTTCAATCCTGAAGGTTTTATTCTGAGACATATGTGCCTTCAAGATTAACCTTCCACCTGATTCGAGAACCCTCATCATCTTGTCTTTGATCGACACTTTGTAGTTCTTTTCGACCAATTGCCCTATGTTGAGCAAATTACTTTTCATGTCTGGTATGTACAGTACATTGGAAATTACTGACCTTTTGTCATCTTTCCTTGTAATCAAAATATCACCAATACCTTCAGTTGCTAGAGTATTGTCAGTTTTAAATTTTAGTATGTTCTTCATTGAGGGTTTTATGCTGACAAACCAATCTTTCCTACCAGTCATGTGTGATGAGCATCCTGAGTCCAAGTACCATTGGTCCTGGGATTTGTCTTCATCTCTTGTTGTGACCATCAACAACATCTCTTCTTCTTCATGATTTGCATCATTATCTTGATTCTTTTGTTTTACAGGACAATCACTAGAGTAGTGATCATACTTTTGACAGTCGAAACACTGAATGTGACTTTTTCAGGTTTTCGACCATCGCCTCTTCCTCTACCTACAACACTGCCTCTTTGGTTACTTTGGTATAAGGATCTTCTCTGATTCTACCAGCCTCCTTCTTTATGATTTCGACTAGTCGAATTGTTGTAGCCTTATTTACCCTTGTTGTCGAACCACTTCCCTTTACCTTTATTTTCTCTTGCTGATTGTGTCTGCAAAGCCACATCACTCTTCGACTTGTCCGCATCTCTTTCAGTTTTTCTTTGTTCATGAGATTCAAGTGTCTCTTGAAGCTCTTCCTTTGTCAATGTTGGCAAATATTTAACTCTTCTATGGCTACTACCATGTGGTCGAACTTGGGAGCCAATGACCTCAAGATCATTGAAACAACTAATCTTGATGTCAACACTTCTCCACATACCTTGATTTGATTCACCAGTGTTGTAACCCTAGGAAAAAATCTGTTATACTTTCATTGTCTTCCATCTGAAGCATATCATACGTTCTTCTATGAGTTTGTAACCTCACCTCTTTCATCTTTTCTCTGCCTTCAAATTATTTTTCCAGAATTTTCCATGTTTCTTTCGTTGATTCAACATCACTAATCTTTTCAAAATTGTTAGAATCGACACATTGATGAATTATAATGAGAACTTTATAATCTTTCTTCTTCAATTCTTTGTGTGCAGTCTTTTCTTCATCCGTCGCGTTTGCTGCAAGTTGTGTCACTCCCTCCTTCACAAGATCCTAAGATCTTGATAGCAAAAGACAATATTTATCTGTTTGCACTCATTTTCATAACTCTGATTCTTCAGAATTGGGAGATTCGTCGGAAAATGCCAGCTCAGATGATTCATCATGTTATGCTTCCAAGAATCGTCCAATCAGTGCTCTAGATACCATATATTGAAATTAAATCCAAAACTTTGAGTAATTCCGAGTCAATCTTTATGAACAAGATTCAATCGCACCAATCAAATTCCCTCTTGTTATTCACTCTTCACTCGAGTGAATCAACCAAACTTAATTAAAAGATTGTATCGATGCACAATGATGATGAAAACAAGAAAAGAAAATTGAATTGGGGAAACAAAAGGATTAGGGTTTATCGAGAGAAGAAGATAAATTGATTCTGCAGAATTTCTCTTTGCCCATAAACTGTGATTCTTTATTCTTTTTGCAACTGTAAAATTCAAGTATTTACAATAATACGGGTTACTCTTTATTTATAGATTTTAAATTTACTTACTTCTCAAATAATACTCAAAACTAACATAATTAACTCAACTAAAAAAACAAATAAAACTAAATCTAACATTAATATCAAAATACTCTTCGTTATTTTAACATCTAAAGGATTCGACACTACTTGATTTTGATTTTGATTGAACAATCTCCTTCAAATCAGAAATTTCAATCCAACATATTTATTACACCTAAAAGTTTACCAATTTCTCTATTCAAATACTGCACGTAACATTTAATAATAAAAGAAAATAGTTAATGATGAAAACGTCCATTTACATTACATTTATGTAAGACTCGAACTTCATGAAACAGACCAACGGAGAGAGAACTACCCATCAAAGAGCAATCCTTTCAAACTGACACCATATCAGATTTGTTTTTTCAACCCTCTCGTCTTTTTGCTGTGTTTCTTTCCTCTGAACGCAAAGGAATCTATCTGTCCCAACAACCAAATTTTCAAAAACACAATTAATAACAATAGAATTCAAACCAACAAAAAAAACCAAACAACTGCATGTGCAATTGCTACGTTGGCGCCGTTAAAACAACTCATAAATCACTTTCAACAATGCATTGATTCACGTTATAACCAAAAGGTTAAAAGAAAACATAACTACACACGTGGTGTGTGTGTATTTTTTACCATGAAAAGAGTAACATGCTTTTAATATTACTTTTCTGAAAAATGCTGGTTTTTCCTTTTTGATATAAGAAAAATAATCATTCATGCATTTTCATTTATTTTTCAAGCTCGGGGGATAAGCCCCTGAAAAATAATATTGTAATATTTTTCTTGCTCTTTCTGTTGATAATTTAATATTGCCTTTTTGTTATGCTGTGAGTAGAAATTGCCAAGAGAGGAATGAAATTATTAAATAGGATGGGTCACTACTTACTAGCCAAACAATATATTATGTCACTTTAGCCCATGCCTATCGGTACTTATGTTTAGCCTTGGTGGCCTATTTTGTCACAACAAAATGACATAAGAAGTTGCATATATTTATCATAAAGTTTTGTTTTGTATAAATATAAATACAAAATTGAAATTTTATTTGTCTTTATAAAGTTTTATTCTTTATTTAATATTTATTAAAATTTATGTGTTTTAAATAAGGTGGAATTTGCTTGTATTGTGGTAGTAAAAATGATATTTATTTGACAAACAATTAAATGTATTATTTCAAGACCAAACATATTAATGTCATACTTTACAAGGTCATTATTTTTTTAGAATAGACATTATTTATATTCAACTACTATTATAAACGGGACATAATATTATATACTTTTATATTACTTGTAACACATTAATCCTAATTATTCGATAAAAATTAAAAAATTACAACTGCTCTATAGTTATAAAAGTAAACATTATTGACTGAACAAGTAAACACTATTGACTGAATTACGTTTAAAAAAATTGATTGTATTTATTGTGTTTTATTTTTATTTCCCTTTGATATTTTATTTTTGTTGTTGTTCTAGTATATATGATTGGATAAATATATAAAAAGTTTAAACTCGATTTATATGAATATCTGTTTAAAAAATATACACCAATTAAAAGAGTCTCCACTAGTGAACCAGCAAGCCTGATATGGCCAAACACTACCAATTAATTTGACATCATGATATATTATTTTTCAAGAATAATTGTGTAACCATGTCCTTTTTAAATTAACGGAATATATAAATAAATAAATAGGTTAGTAAGCATAACTATTTTTATTTTAAAAATAAGAGAAGATGATGGTGATAAAAAAACAAACCAGCAATAATACTAGTACATCTACATTTATAAATCTTTGAGATTTTTTTGTGTTCTGTCAATTTTGATACCAACTTTTTCCAATTATTTTGTAGTTTCTTCACATAATTAATTAGTAGTGGCATTAAGTCATATAGTTCATTAAACTGATTAAAAACACTAATCGCGAGAATCGCGGTTTCGCAAGATTTCAACGTTAAATCAGAAATCCAAATTTTATCGTTTTCCATACAGATCGTATCTACGAAGATTCATGATTAATAAATTGTTAGCATATGAATGAATCACCATCAAATAAATGTTGCTTTATATATAATCAAAATATACAGCTAAGTAGTAAAGACAACTAACGAAATTTCAACTTTGGGAAATAATTTAGAATTCACGGGTTACGTGTTGATTCGAACGTACTACAATTGAATGATGAATTAAAATAAGTTATTTGGTGAAGTGATTATTAAAGTGTGTCATAACCCATGTGCAAGGGTTGCTTTAACTGTGTACTTTGGGATATGGTGATGAATAGTAACAGAACATGTTTTGTGTTGCATTGAGACCGTCCATGAAAGTAGATGAGACCCACATTCACAGAGGTAGGAGGCGATAGATGTGAACCTATTAACCTATGAATTTTAATTGCCGCAGTCAGAGATTGGTTAAATTGGTTGAAGATCAACTTCTTTTTGTACTTTTAATAATAATAAATATTTGATGAAAAAATTATTTGTTTACTCCTATAATTAGTGACTCAATTGATTATTTTATATCGATTATAAAAATTAAAAGTTAAAAGAGAAATAATTATATTTTTATTAAATTAGCATTATCATATTTTGACGAATAATCGGTACTATCACATACTATTTAAGATTGTGTGTTTCTGTTTGATATTAAGCGATGCATTTTATTGAATTGATAATGATTATGCGTGAAATATTGGCCTCTAGGGCTTACACCAACAATCTCCCATTAGAACTATAGCCAATCAGGCATACCCCTAATGCCCGTAGATCTAGTATGGTCATCATGCTTCTGCTGCGCAAGAGGCTTTGTCAGTGGGTCAGTAATATTGTCAAGTTTAGGTACTCTGGATATTTTCACATCTCCTCTATCTATTATCTCTCGAATGAGGTGATAACGCCTACATATGTGTTTGGGTCGTTGGTGAGATCTAGGCTCCTTAGCTTGTGCGATAACACCATTGTTATCACAATAAAGATCAATGGGATCCACAAGGCTAAGAACTATGCCAAGTTCACTAATGAACTTTTTGATCCAAACAGCTTTCTTTGCTGCACTTGAGGCAACAATATACTCAACATCGGTTGTAGAATCAACAATTGTATCTTGCTTTAAACTTTTCCAGCTCACAGCGCCACCGTTTAAGCAGAACATATAACCAGATTGCGATCTAAAGTCATCATTATCTGTCTGGAAGCTAGCATCGGTGTATCTAATTACAACAAGCTCTTCCTGACCTCCATATATCAAGAATGAGTCCTTAGTCCTTCTCAAATACTTAAGGATATTCTTGATAGCTACCCAATGAGCATCACCGGGATCAGATTGGTACCTACTCGTTGCACTTAAAGCATACGAGACATCTGGTAGAGTACATAACATGGCATACATGACATATCCTATTGCAAATGCATATGGAATCTTATTCATGCAATCCCTTTCTTCCTTAGTTGAAGGGGATTGTGTTTTTGACAGACACAATTCATGTTGCATACGTATGAATCCTTTCTTGGAATCATGCATATTAAAGCGTCTCATCACTTTGTATATGTATGTACTATGGCTTAAGCCAAACAGTTTTTGTGATCTATCTCTATAGATCATGATTCCTAATATATAGGCTGCTTCACCTAGATCATTCATAGAAAAGCATTTCCCCAACCAAGACTTTACTTGTTGTAGGGTAGGGACATCATTTCCAATGAGTAATATGTCATCTACATATAATACCAGGAAGACGATCATGCTCTCACTAACCTTCTTGTAAACACAAGGCTCATCTTCATTCTTGATGAATCCATATTATTTTACTGTTTCATCAAAACGAAGATTCCAGCTTCTGGAAGCTTGTTTCAATCCATAAATTGATCTTTGTAACTTACATATCTTTTGGGCTTCTTCTGGTATGTCAAATCCTTCAGGTTGTGTCATGTACACATCCTCAACAAGATTCCCATTAAGGAAAGCAGTTTTGACATCCATCTACCATATTTCACAATCATGAAATGTAGCGATAGCAAGTAAAATCCGAATAGATTTAAGAATTGCAACTGGTGAAAAGGTTTCATCATATTCAACCCCATGAATTTTTTTATATCCTTTTGCAACTAGTCTTGCCTTATAGGTATGTACCTTACCATCCATGTCAGTCTTCCTTTTAAAGACCCACTTGCATCCTATAGGGTTAACTCCTACAGGAGGCTCTACCAAGGTCCAAACCTGGTTTGTGTACATGGAATCCATTTTAGATTTCATGGCTTCTAGCCATTTCTCAGACTCGGGACCAGTTATGGCTTCTTGGTAGGTCACATGCTCATCTTGATCCATGAGTAATACATCACCTTGATCAGTTATGAGATATCCATATCTCTCAGGTAGGTGAAGTATCCTGCTTGCCCTACGCTGGTCTTGTTCTACTTTAGCAGGTTGCTCTTCCACAACTATTTGTGTTTCCTGCTCTAATTCCTCAATATGTGTATCAATGCTTTGTGATTCTTGAATTTCTTCAAGCTTTACTTTCTTCCCACTGATTCCTTTGGAAATAAAATCCTTTTCTAGGAAAACTCCAGTTCGAGCGACAAACACTTTGCCCTCAGAAGGATTGTAGAAGTAATACCCTCTTGTTTCTTTAGGATATCCCATAAATAAGCATTTGTCATATTTGGGCTCAAGCTTAGTTGAAATTTGTCGTCTCACATAAACTTCACAACCCCAAATCTTCATGTAAGACATATGTGGTTTCTTACCACTTCGTATCTCATATGGTGTCTTGTCAACCTTTTTGGATGGAACACAGTTAAATGTGTAAGTTGCTGTCAATAGTGCATGTCCCCAAAAGGAGTTTAGAAGATCGGTGTGACTCATCATGGATAGGACCATGTCTAACAAGGTTCAACTTCTTCTCTCAGATACACCATTCCATTGGGGTATTCCAGGAGGAGTAAGTTGGGATAGAATCCCACACTCTTTCAGATGGTCATCAAACTCTCTAGGCTTAAATAGTCACCACCTTGATCTGATCGAAGAGTTTTAATATTCTTACCTAGTTGGTTTTGTACTTCATTCTTGAATTCCTTTAACTTTCCAAAGGACTCTGATTTGTGTTTCATTAAATACACATAACCATATCTACTGAAATCATCAGTAAATGTGATGAAGTACTGAAAACCTCCTATGGCTGGTATGTTCAATGGTCCACATACATCAGTATGTATGAGGGCCAAAATATCATTAGCTCTTTCACATTTTCCTATGAATGAAGACTTTGTCATCTTTCCAATTAAACAAGATTTGCATGTCTCATATGATTCATAATCAAAAGAGTCCAATAGTCCATCTTTATGGAGTTTGGAATTGTGTTTCTTATTTATGTGGCCTAATCGACAATGCTAAAGGTAAGTTGGATTTAACTCATTAGGTTTCACCCTTTTATTATTAATTTTATAAATATGAATTTCAAGATCAAGGACATATAGTCCACTGTTCATTTGTGCAGTAACATAGAATATATCATTCAAATAAATGGAGCAACAATTGTTCTTTATTATAAATGAAAAATTATTATTATTATTATTATTATTATTATTATTATTATTAATTTAAATTCTGTTAAATTCTATTAATTAATAATAAACACATTATTATTATTAATTTAAATTCTATTAATTAAATAAACCAAATTAAATTTCGACGACTGATCACACTACGCAGAGTTAGCTGGGGGTTCCGCTACCCGGTCAGCAGACGGTGGTTCCGACGCAAAATTTTAATGAATAATTCATTTGAAATCGACGCCAGTTTTCGCATCAACACTTGATACTTTAAAGCACAACTCTTGCGCAGTCACAACCCTAATCGCATAACTCTGTGACATCACAACTCTTGTACCGTCATGAACCCTAATGCAACAATTTCATACCGTCAAACACACCTCGATTGTTAATTCAGTATGATTGATCAAAACGTCATTGCTTCACCGTACTTTCGTCGGATTCCGAAGCAAATGACCATTGATCGTTCAAAGGAAAACAACCATTAAGTGTTTGAATGAACGAAACAGAAACAATATATCATATATAATGTATTTTGCATTAGAATTACTTATATCATATATATAACTTGATCGATCTCAATTGTGTAACCTATGGACGATCGATGTATCGCTGCTTCACCATACTAACGTCGGATTCCGAAGCATAGTCAACATCAATCATCAAAATCGTACACACATGCTGCCAAATTTAATTACTCATTTATTATTTAATTCATTCTGTCTTTTAACCGTATTAACACAGAAAATACATAAAATAAACAATTATCAGATGCATGGTTTCGTAAGTGGCTCTAATACCACTGAAGGAGAATAACGATCCAAAACACAGCGGAATTTAAAATTTTCTCCTTTAGTGATACTTACGAATGGGCATGATCATTGATAGAAATCATTACCTCTTGTGGCGACTGAATCCTTTGATGCAGATCTAAGGAGTGATCATGAACATTGAATGGTGACAACGCCTCTACTCAATCCATACGAACGAATTCCTTCAATCTCAGTGCTAGCTGCTACGAATGAAGGATTTGAATGTGTGTGTGTGTTTGTGTGTGTGTGTGTGTGTGTGTGTGTATGTGTGTGTGTGTGTGTGTGTGTGTGTGTGAGAGAGAGAGAGAGAGAGAGAGAGAGAGAGAGAGAAACGATTTTTTTATCTAATCCAATGCTTCTGCACAAGGGTTCTATTTATAGAACCACTTGTGTGGGTTGCAAGCTAAAAAACCCACTTAATTGTATGTGGCCCATATCTTATGATATACAAAAATTACTTAAGCGCGTGGTACATTACTATATTTCGTATTCTACTTAACTGCAACGTACCTTACGATGTTCTATAATTCACTTAAGTGCATTGTATCTTACGATGTTCCTTATTTACTCTATCTCTCATCAACCCGT
The DNA here is from genome assembly GCF_024323335.1 of Lathyrus oleraceus. Taxonomy (NCBI): domain Eukaryota; kingdom Viridiplantae; phylum Streptophyta; class Magnoliopsida; order Fabales; family Fabaceae; genus Lathyrus; species Lathyrus oleraceus. Next base: position 352,533,574 of record NC_066580.1, read on the forward strand.
CCTTTTGTGTGTGACCTTGAAGGTTTTCGCGACATTGGTAATTACATTAAATCATGTGTTTAACATAATAAACAGTGAGCGGTATCTAGCAAAACATCACTGCTACCCAAGACACGAAAATGTCATGTGATCTGACAAATCCTTTTGTGATAATACTTATGTGTACAATTACCCTTTTGTCCTTATGTCTATATTTAACACAAGGCATAGATCATGTCATCCTTTTCCAGTTCAATATTGGGCCCTTAGACATTAATCATGTTATGCAGGATGGGAAAATTCCATCTAGGTCACTCATGTCCCTCAGCATGCTTCGTGGAGTACCTATCAATTGTCTTTATGGTCATCCTGTTATGGACAATGTTTGATCAACAATAAGACACTCGACTATACATCTAGGGTCCATAGTGGTTTCAGGTCGAAGGGTGATATACACCACTATCACCATGAGAATAACTTATGACACTTTGCATAACATTTTATGTCTAAGACTTGATAACTCCTTATCCATGATCCATGATATGTGATCATCATTCTATATACAGAATAGTCTTAATGCTTTAATGTTATCCCATATCACAACAAAGCTCGACTACGCATACTTTAAGAATAATGTCCTTATGTTTAATGAGATCTCATGATTAAGTCACACTTGATACATTAAGTGGAGTAGCTATTTTAGGGACTTTATTAAAAAAAATAAAGAAAAAAAAACTTTTATTATTAATAAATAATTTGATACAAGTACCAAAAGTATTGGCCTCTAGGGTTCTCAAGTTTATTTCACTACATGATCCCCACCATAGGATCGATTCCCTCTTGGAACTAGAGCACACTGATCGGTCACCATTTTCACTATGTTTTTGTTGCTTATCCGACAAGAAACCAAGGCTTTTGAGACACTATGTATGCATTATGGTACCTTTAAAGTTAATTCTCATTCCCGTAAGTTATTTAAGCAATTTTATTAATTGTCAGTTTTATTTTGTATTTTCGTGATTTTACGCTTTAGTTTTGTGTTTATGCCCTCCCGGTCCACGAAGAAGATCCAAATGACTCAATGCAAGAAAGTGGAAAGTTATGACAGTCGAAAAAAGAAGATTTCACAGTTCATGAGGCCTGACACGGCCACCCGTGTCACCTGACACGGGCCGTGTCAGGAGGAAGGCCAAGAAAGAAGAAGTAATTCCCAAGATAGTGGTCTGACACGGCCGCCCGTGTCAGCCTGACACGACTAGTGTTAGCCCAAAATGCTAATTTTCTAGTTTTCGGGCTTTTTCACCGGGCTTAAGTTGCAGTGACGTTTTGGAGATTTCCACCTTCTGCCAAGGGATTTTCACTATATTAGGAGATTTTCTACAAGAGAAAAGATCATCTTGGAACGAGGCAAACACATAATTGTCAGACGAGTAAGGATTATAGAGATCAAGGAATTCGGAGAGTGGAAGATTTTCATGAGCGGAAGCGATTGAAGATTCAAGTCATCCAATTACTTGTAATGTGTATTTTTATCCTAAATTTGTTTTGAACAATATGAGTAGCTAAACCCCCAATGTTATGGGGTGTTCCTGATTTAGAATTGTAATGACTTGGAGTTTACGATTGCATTTATAATATTATGTTTACGGTAATCTTTTGATGTGTCTAATGACTTCTCTTTCGGACCAATTGAGATTGTTGTATGGTTATCAATAAGGCTGGACCACCATTGATAATGTTTTCATAAGATTACTCTGTAGTAGATATCACCTAGGACTAAGGATACCCTGTAAGAATCAGAGCATTCTTGATAGAATAAAGCTTAACTTCACCCTAATTGCCTATGGATATAGAAATTATGGTAGAATGATTAAAGGTTTTCTCACCAAGGACTTGGGAGAAAATACCCTTGAGAACTGGTAGTAATTGGTATTTGTTGATGCAATAGTGACTCAGAGTTGTTACAGGGATAAATCATACACCTTCCCTAGCATTGTTCATATTACCTTGCAAACCCTTATTTTTCATTATTATTTTCCTTTGCCTTTATTTTTATAATTTTGAATTTAAAAACCCCAATTATAATTTTTGTTTAATTGGACGATGAATTGAACTCAATATTAACTTGCAGTCCTTGAGATCGACATTCGGGGAATTTCCCCTTTATTACTATAACTGGAAAAATAGTATACTTGCTATTTTTCCGATCAAGTTTGTGGCGCCATTGTCGGGGAATGCCAAAATATAGAGTTTAATTTTAAGTTTAATTAAAATTTTGTTGCTCTTCAATAAAATTATTTTTCTATCATTTATATATTTTCACTCACTAATCTGTGTATGCGAAGGGAGCCCTCAACAAAATTTCTTTTTGACGCAGAAATCGAGAGAATCCTTCACCGGAGACGCAGAAACGCTAGATTGGATTCCAAAGAAGAAGTTCCCCCTGATCACTCAGTTCAGAAAAAGAAACTACAGCTGAAATTCCTCCAGTTCCACCGCCTCCACCTCCGGAAAGACTCCTAGGTCACTATGGAGGTGCAAATGCACCGAGTGGTAGATTGGCCATTGTTAACCAACTGGTAAATGTGACGAATTTTCAACTGCATCCTAGCATAATTGAAATTCTGGTATCAGATATGAGATGTCGAAGGTAATGTCACGACACTAATATCTGAACAATACAAACAGGATAAAAGATAAAGAACAATAGTGCAAGAGACACGAGCAATTGTTAACCCAGTTCGGTGCAAACTCACCTACGTCTGGGGGCTACCAAGCCAGGAAGGAAATCCACTAAAATAGAATCAGTTCAAAGACTCTCAGTAAACAGCACAAGTTACAGTCTTTTTCACCTAATCTCTACCCGTGCGACTTCTACCTAAGAACTCTTAGATATGAGATCCCACTCACTCCCCCTCAATCACACCAGTGATATAAACAAGAATTACAATGAAAAGAAGACACTATTCAAAGACACACACTTGATCTTACTTAACAACTTCAATCAAGTAGACACACACTCATGCTTAAAAGCTTTGAGTGACAAATTACAACTCAAAAATCAGACCAATTCAATCATCTATGGATGAATTGAATGGCTTACAAATCACACGACCGCACAAGACTTAAACCCATATTCTCTCTCAATATTTCGTTCCTTATTTCTTGTGTTACAAATCAGGTTTTCCATGTCCTTTTTATAGAAGCATTTGGTTGGGCTTGGACATCATAAAAACCCTAAAACTATTTTCCATTCAAATCTTCTCATGACAGCTGATTAGATATCTTTGGAAAATAAGTAAATTTGGTTGTAATTAATGATTGAATGCGTGTGTAAATCATATCTTCAATCATACATAGATTTGTTAAAAATGCAATCATATAATACAAAACATTCAGACTGAATGTTCTGTATACAGATGTCATGACATCGGGTCTGACATCCTGGAACAATCCTGCATAATTACATTTTAAACATCCAGCAGGTACATGATATCTTATGTTAAGACAACACATGTGACATCCTGTGAGCACTCTAGGTTTTACCAAAATTGTTGCCAATACTAGAACCAACAACAATCAATCAACTTGAGAGATAAACTTTCACTGAAAAGGTTAATGAAGATGCCAACAAGCACCTGCAGAGATTCCTGACCATGAGTATTACTTTGAAAATTGACGGTCATACTGATGAAGCAAAGAAGTTAAGAATGTTCTCGTTCACTTTATCTGAAGAGGAAGAAGAGTGGTTCTATTCTCTTCCAGCTGGCAGTATTACATCATGGGAAGAGATGGAAACAACTTTCTTAAATGAGTATTTTCCAACATCAGTATTTCTGAGAAAAAGGTATGAAATCTTGAACTTTAAGCAGAAAGATGGTGAGTCTTTGGGAGATACCTACAAAAGATTCAAAAGGGTCCTGGTAGCTTGCCCAACTCATAATATGGACCAGACTGAACAAATGCAGATGTTTGTCAATGGGCTGAAAATAAAGACAAAACAGTTGATTGATACAGCAATCAGTGGCTCAACAAATTTCTCAACAACCACCGATATTAAAAGGATAATTTAAGAGATAGCCACAAATGAGCATCTGGAATTATATGATAAGTGTACAAGCAAACCTGAAGGAATCTTTGATCTAAAAGTAGAAGTAAATAAAATCTGTTTGGAAGATACAATTGTTGCTGAAGTAGAAAAGAATTTGAAAGCGATGAATATAGGTACTCAATAGGTAGCTCAAATTCAACATGCTTAGACCATCACTTGTGAAATCTGTAATGGACCTCACCACACTGTGTATTGTTTTTCTACTCCTCAACAAATTGAAGAGATAAAATTCTTAAAGCATAATAACCCCTACTCTAACACTTACAATCCAGGTTGGAAGAATCATCCAAATTTCTCCTGGAAAGATCAGAAAGGGAATGTTCCACAATAGGGTCAAGGTCAATATCGGACTCAATATCAACAACAGCAGCAACAACAAGCTCTAAGGAAAGCAGACTGGGAAATTGCCATTGAAAACATGATCGCTCAATGTCTGCAATTCCAAGAAGAGACTAGAAACAATTATAAAAACAACACCGCCTCTATAAAAAATCTTGAAGTTCAGCTGGGCCAGATAGCGCAACAAATAGCAAGTTCTCGAACACCAGGTTCCTTACCAAGTGAAATAGTTCAAAATCCAAGAAATCAGGAGAATATTAGTACTATCAAGGCGAAAAAGAAAAAGGTCTCTAAAAAGGAAAAAGTTATACCACCTGGAAAGTCAACTGAAGAGGAAATTAAAAAGGAGACTAAACTGGTGATTAAGTTGCCTTATCCTCAAAGAGTGACAAAGAAGGAACCAAGCGAGTCAGACTTTGAGAAATGCATGACAAGGTTTAAAAATGTAGAGGGTCATATGTCTTTGTTTGAAGCACTCGAGAGAATGCCCATGTAGAAGAAATTCATGGAAGAGGTAATGACCGAAAAAAAGCAACAGCAAAAGAACCAGTAGCTTGGAAGGAAAAGTATAATGCAAATTCACTAGAGTAGAAAATTCCAAACAAACAGAAGAATCCTAGAACGGTAACAGTACCATGCACAATTAAAGGAAGAACCTTCAAAAGGGTACTAATATATTCTAGAGCTAGTGTGAGTTTGATGCCATTATCAATCTATCACAGATTGGGTATTAAAAATGTTAGTGATACAAAGACAAATCTGAAGTTTGTGGATCACTCGAGAAAGGATGCATATGGTATAGCAAAACACTTACTGGTAACAATAGAGGACTTGAGTTCTCCTGTTGATTTTGTAAGCCTAGACATACCTGAAGATGATGAGGCACCCATCATTCTGGGTCGACCTTTCATGCAGACAAGTTGATGCAATCTCGACATGGACCAGAGCACGTTAACCTTGAAAGTTCACAACAAAGAAATAACATTAAATGCTATTGAAGACCAGGAACTAGAGGAAGATACAAAATCTCACTATTAAGTAGCCTTGATCAGGACAGAGGCGAGAAGGCTAAGTAACATACCAACATCACAGAAAGATACAGTCAGGCCCTCTCGACTCTCACCACTACCATTAGCAACCCTGAATGGAAAAACTCCTATCTCCATTCCAAAAGCCAAGAGAAAGAAAATAAAATGAAAACAAGGTAAGAAGATGGAGGTGGGTGAGGACTTTGGGCACAATCCATACTTATGAAAAAGACGGCTTTCTAGTTTTGGGCAAGAGGTGTAACAAGGTTTGGAGGCTGAAGTATCCCCCATAACAAGGGAAAATGAATTGTCGATCCATGCGACGTTAAACGAAGCGCTTCATGGGAGGCAACCCACGCATTTTTATTTATAGTTTGCGTTTGTTTGTTATTTTAGGTTTACACAGTGCCTTGCATAAAAGGGTGAAGGTACTCACATGGAAAAAGTTAGAAAAATGAGCAGAGCAGCAGCCTGACACGGCCGCCCGTGTCAGGCCTGCATATTTGAAATTTGTTTGGAAAATTTGAATTTTGTGTGGGCATGTCGCACTTCCCGCCCAACCCCCTTAGTAGGGCACTGTGAGTCACCCTCCTTTTATCTTGTTTTAAAACATTGAGGTCAATGTTTAGTTCAAGTGTGAGGGAGGTTTTACTATGCTTTTTACTTTTATTTTTTGTTTTGTTTTATGTTTTATTTGATTAGTCCCAAAATTTTACCGTTTCACATTTGGTTTATTGTTACTGTCGGGTATCATGTGTTGCATGCACTTCAGGTTCTTAGTATTATTGTTGGATGAGGTGATGATCAATAGCGGTAGTGGATGAAATGGTCACTCCACCTACTATTGCTTGTTGTGAAGGATCTTCCTAGAAAGTAGATACCGATGAAGAAAAGATCAGACGCAACTTCTAAAGGTCAACTAACATAGGTTTCCTGTGAATTCCGAGTTAAGTAAGAAGTCGCACCATACTCGAAGTACTGTGGATGCTGTCAAGCTTTACCTAACATGGTGAGTACATAAAAAGCCAAACACATTTGTCATCATGAGTGATATTCAGGTATGTCTTTATCACTCTGATTTTGCGTAGGTTCTCTGGGAATTTCACTGTATGTATACATACACTGAGGCACATTGTTTGATTATAGCCCTGAGCCTTTCTAGCCATCCCGTTAATGTTATCCTTTATTAACCCCATTTGAGCCTGTATCCTTTGTTTGTCTAACCACATAAATATAACCCGTGACTCAAAGCACTTCCTTACCCTGCTTGGAGTCAATGTGATGTCATTAAGCTGTGTTAAATTCTAAGTTTGGGGTAAATCTCATAAGTATCAAAAACCTAGGCGAGTACGAAAAAAAAATAAGAGAAGAAAAACGACCATAAAAAAATTGAGAAAACGAAATGGAGTCGATGGTTCAAAAGAAGCACTCACCGAAGGAAGAGCACTCGGTTGAAAAAATAAAAAGAGAGAATATCAAAGAAAAACTGAGCAATTGAAAAAGAAAAGAATAAAACATAGTGAAAAGAATATTAACATTGGCTTTGAACCCAAAACCACTTGTTTTCCCTTTTGTTTGTATTTACCACACCATAACCCAAGCCCCATTACAACCCGAAAGACCTCAAAAAGTGTGTGTTGTGTGTAGTTGATACGAAAGGAGAAACTATTCAAACTTATGAGTTGATATTTCATATTCTGAATTGGGAGTGAAAACACTTTAACCCCGAGAGACTTCGTGAGAGTGTGATATAAGCTGACAGGTGAAGCGGTGCCTCGATGTGGAAGTGCGGCAGAAAACTCATTAGGAAAAGTAGGAACTATAAAAGAGAGAGTGAAGGCGTTGGCGAAAGATCTCAGCAGTATCATGGTAAGAATAAACATTTTGGGAAGTAACACACTGTGTTGTATAGGACATTACTTGAGGACAAGCAATGAGCTAAGTTTGGGGTTGTGATCGGTCACCATTTTCACTAAGTTTTCGTTGCTTATCCGACAAGAAACCAAGGATTTTGAGACACTGTGTACGCATTATGGTACCTTTAAAGTTAATTCTCATTCCCATAAGTTATTTAAGAAATTTTATTAATTGTCAGTTTTATTTTGTACTTTCGTGATTTTACGCTTTGCTTTTCGTGTTTATGCCCTCCAGGTCCATGGAGAAGATCCAACGAACTCAATGCGAGAAAGTGGAAAGTTCTGGCAGTCGAAAAAAGAAGATTTCACAGTTCAGGAAGCCTGACACGGCCACCTGTGTCATGTGACACGGGCCGTGTCAGGAGGAAGGCTAAGAAAGAAGAAGTAATTCCCAAGATAGTGGTCTGACACGGCCGCCCGTGTTAGCCTAACACGACCAGTGTCAGCCCAAAATGCTAATTTTCCAATTTTCGGGCTTTTTCACCGGGCTTAAGTTGCAGTGATGTTTTGGAGATTTCCACCTTATGCCAAGGGATTTTCACTATATTAGGAGAGTTTCTACAAGAGAAAAGATCGTCTTGGAATGAGGCGAACACATAATTGTCACACGAGCAAGGATTACAAAGATCAAGGAATTCAAAGAGCGGAAAGTTTTCATGAGCGAAAGCGATTGAAGATCCAAATCATCAAATTACTTGTAATGTGTATTTTTTATCTTGAATTTGTTTTGAACAATATGAGTAGCTATACCGCCAATGCTAGGGGGTGTCCCTGATTTAGAATTGTAATGACTTGGAGTTTACGATTTCATTTATAATATTGTTTTTACAATAATCTTTTGATGTGTCTAATGCATTCTCTTTCAGACCAATTGAGATTGTTGTATGGTTATCAATAAGGCTGGACCGACATTGATAAGGTTTTCATAAAATTACTCTACAGTAGATATCACCTAGGACTAGGGATACCATGTAAGAATCAGAGCATTCTTGATAGAATAAAGCTTAACTTCACCCTAATTGCCTATGAACATGGAAATTAGGGTAGAATGATTAAAGGTTTTCTCACTAAGAACTTGGGATAAAATACCCTTGAGAATTGGTAGTAATTGATATTTGTTGATGCAATAGTGACTCAGAGTTGTTGCAGTGATAAACCATACACCTTCCCTAACATTGTTACTCTTACCTTGCAAACCCTTATTTTTCATTATTATTTTCCTTTGCCTTTATTTTTATAATTTTGAATTTTAAAACCCCAATTATAATTTTTATTTAATTGAACGATGAATTGAACTCAATATTAACTTGTAGTCCTTGAGATCGACATTCGGGGAATTTCCCCTTTATTACTATAACTGGCAAAATAATACACTTACTATTTTTCTGATCACACACCAAAATCGCTACCATCACCATATGTAACGCTTCACTAATCCCCCATAATAGGAATTATCTCAGAGGAAAGTTGAACAGTTTCTCTGGGAGAAGGTTTGCAAGACTGAAAGTTGAAGCGATGGAATAGGAAACGCTTGTTGCACGAGTAATGTCTATTACTTGTTGACCAATCAGAGTGCACTATTAATTGTTTAATAAGTTGACTTACTAAACAGTAAATAACTAACATCATTAGTTGTTATAATTTCTCAGAAGCGCATATTCCCTCTTTGCCCCTAACTTTATCAAACTGAGTAGCATCCAATATCATGACATTCTGAGTGACATTGTACTCAGTCTGCATTTGGTTTATCCATACCAGTGGTGAACACCTGCTACCAGAAGCTAGGTACTCAACTTCTGCAGTGGACAACGATACACACTTCTGTTTATCCCTTGCTACTGCACCATTTGTATGATGTCCAATAGGTGACAATGACTCATAGCTTTCAATCATCCATTTTCCACGCTCTGTTCTTATAAGCAGATTTGGAATTCCTCTAACTGCTTCCTTGGCTATGATCTTCTTCATTCCTTTTAAATGAAGTTGTCCGAGTCTTCCATGCCCCAGCTTTACTTCCTGCTCTCCCTTGGCTAAAGGACACTTGGAGGAGTAGAGTGAGTCTTTCGATTCCCATAGATAGCAGTTATCTTTGGATCTGGCTCCTCTCATTACTTCCTGATTGCAACCATTCAACACCACACATCCTCCCTTAGTGAATTGCACATTGAATCCTTGGTCACACAGCTGGCTTATGCTGATGAGATTAGCAGTTAGTCCTTTTACTAACAGCACATTCCTCAGTTTTGGAACTCTAGGACAATCCAGCTTACCAGCACCCTTGATTTCTCCTTTAGCTCCATTACCAAATGTCACATACCTGGTGGCATGGGGTTGTAAATCCACCAATAAGTTGCTCATCCCAGTCATATGTATTGAGCAACCACTATCAAAGTACCAGTCTTGTCTGGTAGATGCCCTTGGAGATGTGTGAGCTAGTTTAGCAACACATTGTTGATTCTCAAGGGGGAGATTAAGCTTAGATGCTTGCTGCTTAGGTCTGACTTGAGGTGTCTGATTAGCAACCCATTTTTGTTTCTTAATGGGGGCATTATGCTTAGATGCCTTCTACTTAGGTCTGACTTGAGTAGTCTGGTTAGGATAACCATGCAACCTGTAGCAGAAGGGTTTTATGTGACCAAATCTACCACAGTAGTGACATCTCCATCTCTGGAATTTCTTCTTCCGTTGATTACTCATCCTGGTTCCCTGATGTTGAGACATCGGTTGTGACTTCTGCTTGAGTTTCTGAACTTCAGCCTTTGATCTTTTGAGTTCAGTTGAAGACTTCTTAGTAAAGCCTAAACCAGACATGGTTCCCGACTTCTGTCCCACCTTTAGAATCTCTTCCAAGGTGTCAGTTCCTTTATTCAACATTCTGATGGATTTAGTCATTTATTCTAGCTTAGATGTCAGCAAAGACATCTCACCATTCAGAACATCTATGACTTTCAGCTGCTTCTGTTTCTCAGCTTCCAGCTCTTTGATGAGTTTCTTTTGCTTTTCTCCTTGGATACACACTTCTGCACTTTTAACACATAGTTCTTTATATGAAGCAGCAAGTTCATCCAAGGTAAGTTCATCTCCGCTTGAGTCATCATCTAAGGCACAGACACTGGTCAGAGCAGTGACATGTTTAGCAGATTCTCCTTCAGATTCACTCTCAGAGTCTCCTTCTGACCAGGTGACAGATAGCCCTTTCTTTTGCATCTTGAGAAAAGTAGGGCATTCAGCTTTAATATGACCATAACCTTCACATCCATGGCACTGGATTCCCTTGCCTTGAGTGACCTTTTCTTCATATTTTGATTTTCTACTGATGTCATATGAAGAGTTCTTGACATTAGATCTACCCTGTTGATCAACCTTCTTTATGAACTTGTTGAACTATCTTCCAAGCATGGCTATGGATTCTGAAATGCTTTCATTTCCTCCAATGTTTCCTTCTTCTGAATTCTCTTCAGTATTTGATACAAAAGCTATGCTTTTGTTCTTCTTTTCAGCATCCTCACAGAAGCCCATTTCAAAGGTTTGGAGAGAACCAATGAGCTCATCCACCTTCATATTGCAGATCTCCTGAGCCTCTTCTATAGCAGTGACCTTCATGGAAAATCTCTTAGGTAATGACCTGAGAATCTTTCTTACAAGTTTCTCTTCAGCCATTTTCTCGCCTAGGCCACCAGAGGTGTTGGCAATTTCAAGAATATTCATGTGAAAGTCATGAATAGTCTCATCCTCTTTCATCCTCAGATTTTCAAACTTGGTGGTCAACATCTGAAGCTTAGACATCTTCACCTTGAAGGTACCTTCATGAGTTATCTTGAGGGTATCCCACACTTCCTTGGCCAGCTCACAGTGGTGCACCAGTCTGAAGATGTTCTTACTTATTCCATTGAACAATGCATTCAAGGCCTTAGAATTTCCAAGGGCTAATGCCTCCTGCTCCTTGTCCCACTCTTCTTCAGGAATTTGTATACTGACTCCATTGTTACCTGTCTTCGTTGGATGTTCCCATCCTTTGTTGACAGCTCTCCAGACTTTGCTATCTAGAGACCTTAAGAAGGCTATCATACGAGGCTTCCAGTCATCATAGTTAGAACCATCCAGCATGGGTGGTCTATTTGAGTGTCCTACATCCTTGTCCATGGTACTAGAAAGTAACTTCCCTAGATCTCACCCAGAAATTAACAAGCAGGGTGCCTGATCTGATGCCAATTAAAATTCTAGTTAACAGACTTTCGATGTCACACGGGTTGTTATGACATCCAATTCTGCGCAGACAAGAATTATGCAGAACTTAAAACATAAGTGCAGTAAATAACACAAGGAATTGTTTACCCAGTTCGGTCCAACATGACCTACGTCTGGGGGCTACCAAGCCAGGGAGGAAATCCACTATTAGTAGTATTAATTCAGACCTTAAACCAACTGTTTAACCCTATCACTTAATACCTACCCAATGCAATTTCAATCTTACACAAAGATCAGAGTTCCTACTCACTCCCCCTCAATCACCTCAGTGATTACAACCTTTAATTAAGATTAAAGACAATTGTGAAGTCACACTTCAAACAACTCTTGATTGTGCTTAACAGCTTTAATCAAGATACACAACACTCACGCTTAAAAGCTTAGAGTGACACAACACTTACAACTCAATGAACACCCTATACCAATGCAATCATCTAAGTGATGATAGCTTGGCTCACAAGATACACCTAATACAAGACACACAAAAATACAGCAGTGAAGTATGTTGGACACACAAAATCTTCACGCCTAAAATCCCCGAGTTCTGAATGAAGGATTGTCATCCTTTTATATTGCAGCACTTGGGCCTTGTACTTGTATTTCCTGAAATTAAGGTCAAACGAGTTACCCTAAATTCCACATCTAGGTTACTAACAAATAGGCTATTTGTTAGGTTCATTAATTGTAGCTTAGTTGTTGGTTTCCTGGATTTTAGCTCAGCTGTTGACTTCCTGAAGAATAGGCCTGAGAAAAATGCTGAAACAGAAAAATTAAACAACCTACAATTTAGCATATGCTGTCAGGAATGAATGTCACAACATTCAGTTTGACGTCCATATCATAGACCATATGCTGAGTCTGTTTTTCTTGAAAACAGACTGTACAAATTTGTTGTACTGTATAAGACCAATCCGTCCATACTTCAGTATCAACTTACATTAATAAATGTCACAATATC